>NC_056746.1:760821001-761121001 GCF_019279795.1 Protopterus annectens
ACTTTTTTCTTGCTCCAGACAGATGTCAGAAAAAGTTAACAATTGCATTTCTTGTGGGAAGCAAATACCTTATAAGGATTTTCATTCTTACTGTATTCCTTGCCTAGGCCCTGACCACGACGTTGCTAGTTGCCGGTTTTGTGCTAGATTTCAACAACGCACAATAAAGCGTCGGTACGATTTTGCTTTCCATTACTTTGGCCGAAGGTTTAACTATATAATGCCGTCGGAACAACTGATGACCAGAATTCATAAAAAGTGCAAGGATAAAGAAAAGGACAGGCAT
The DNA here is from genome assembly GCF_019279795.1 of Protopterus annectens. Lineage (NCBI taxonomy): Eukaryota > Metazoa > Chordata > Ceratodontiformes > Protopteridae > Protopterus > Protopterus annectens. Next base: position 760,821,288 of record NC_056746.1, read on the forward strand.
CCGAGGTCCAAAACCGACGATGAAGCCTCTTCTAGGCCAGTCGCCGGTTCGCCGGAGCTCAGTGAGGCGCTTTCACAGCCCCTGACTCCTGCTACCTCAGAGCCACAGGCCGCTTCCGACTCCCACGTGGAGACAACTAGACCTCTGGATACTCAAGGTATTGGCCCTTCAGAAACTAATCCCTCAGATGGGTCCGGAGCCATTGAGCAGGCATCGGCATCTGAGGGTGTCTTCAGACCTACGCAACTTTATATCAAGCCTACTTCAGCATCCAAGATGAAGTCTAAAACAGTTTTAAAGACAAGGAAACAAGTACAGCATTCTCCAGGACAGACTTCTATGCCTAAGAAACAGATGCTCAAAATGGCCGAAGACCTAATTACTTTGATCAGGGGTTCCCATCCCCCTCCTGATAAGAGGCCTAGACAAGATACTGAATATGATTCCTCTGATCAGGTTTCCATTTCCTCTGATTCCTCTTCAGAACAGGGATATTCTATTCCTCCCTATGAGGATTCTGATGCTGAAGACTCTATTTCTTCAGCCTCTCCTCCTGAGGATTATTCATTTGGGGAAACCTTGCATACCATGAGGGAGCATTTCCACTGGGAGAGCCAAGATTATTCAGATTATAAGAAAAGGCTTAGAGACTTTCTTTTACTACCTCAGCACAGACCTCTTGCAATTCCTCCTGTTTTAGACATAGTAGATAATGTATTTTCTGAGTCCGGCTGTCTCCAGATTCGTTACCTCCTGCACCTGTTAAGCCGGACAGATACTACAGGGCCCCAGATTCCCATAAATTTCTATATAAAAACCCTGCTGCGGACCCAGAAACTATCTTACAGGGTCCCAAAGAGGTGAAGGCTGCTACTGCTAAAAACCCTGTCCCCTCAGATAGAGATTCTAGGGCTCTGGACAGATGGGGGAAAAAGTCTACACTTCTGCTACCTTGGCTGTAAGGGCTTTAAATTGTCAATTTCATATGCTCAAATATCAGCAATATTTAATGTCTTTGTTAAAACAAAAAATGTTGACAAATTTTGAATGTTCTGAGAACAAAGATTTGCAGGATTTATTGCATGCAGCTGAACAAGTGGGAAAAAACATACTTTGCAATGTAGTTATGATTCACTGGAGGCCTCGTGCAGGGCCGCTGTTACAGGTTCTGTTATTAGAAGGCATGCTTGGTTAAAAGAACAGAATCTGCCTGATCATGTTAAGGCAAAATTATTGGATGCTCCATTACAGCATGATACTTTGTTTGGTATTAAGGTAGAAGAGGTGTTAAAGAAAATGGAGGATAAAGCTAAATCTATGCAGGCAGTAAAGGATTTCTTACATGTACAACCACCCAAATTTAGCAGGAACTGGCCTTCTAAGAATTGGTCCTTTCCAGCATCAGACAGGCCACAAAAAGGCAGATTCAGATGCCCTAGAGGCAGGCAACAGCCTCAGGGCTCATACAGGCCCAAACAATGGGGTGATTCTACCTCCAAAAGCGGAGAAGACAAATCACAGCCTTATAGAAAACAGTCCCAATGACTTCCCTCTGCCAATGCCAAGCACTTACCTTTTGGCAGCACCCTTAGGGGGAAAGCTAGCACTTTTTTCACAAAACTGGCACAGGATCACCCAGGACAAATGGGTCTTAAATATAGTCTCTCAGGGCTACAGGTTCCACTTTCACACCCTTCCAAAGGCAAAAGGTATGCCAGACCTGCCACACAATCAATGGGCAGAGGCACAAAAACAAATTTCATCTCTCATGGACATGAGGGCTATTCAGCCAGTGCCACAACAAGAGCAGGGACAAGGATTTTACTCAAGACTTTTCTTAGTGCCAAGAAAGGACAAAGCTTAGAGACCAATTCTGGACCTGTCTATTCTAAATACTTATCTGGATGTTCCAAAATTCAAAATGTTGACTCTGCAGCAACTTCTGCCCATGTTGGGCATGAAGACTTGGCTTGGAACTTTGGACCTCAAAGAGGCATACCTGCATGTACCAAACAGACAATCTTGCAGAAGATACCTCAGATTCATAGCTGGCACAATGCACTACCAATTCTCTGCACTGCCCTTTGGCTTATCTACTGCACCCAGGGTCTTCACAAAATGCCTGGCACCAGTAATTGCTTTTTGCAGACAAAGAGGAATTCAAATATATCCCTACTTGGACAGCTGCCTTATTCAAGCAGAGACCAAAGACATTCTACTAAAGCATCTGGCGTTCGTAAAAAGATTATTAATTTGCCTAGGGTACACAGTAAACGAAAAGAAATCAAAGCTAGTACCTTCTCAAGAGATAATATTCCTGGGTGCAAGCTTAAATACAACTGCCCAGATGGCTTATCTCACGCCAGACAAACAAAGGCAACTGACTTCTTACTTCAAAAACATGGCAACAAAGACCCAGTTATCTGCAATACAAATTCTGCAGGCTCTGGGCTACATGGCATCCTGCATTCCACTAATTCCATATGCAAGACTGCATATGAGGAAACTACAATGGTATCTAAAAAGTGTTTGGACTCCTGGAAACATTAATTACTCTCATTCCCTGCCTGCAACAGGAGTTTCGATGGTGGGCACAGGCCTGTCACCACAACAAGGGACAGCCATTCACTTTACCCACAGCCAGGCAGGCACTAACAACAGATGCATCAGATTATGCCTGGGGGGGCACACATGGCAGGAAAATGTATTCAGGGCACATGGCTCACAAGCCATATGCATCTTCATATCAATGAAAAAGAGATGCTAGCTGTACAGAATGCCCTGACAGCCTTCAAGGACCTACTTCATCCAGGACAACTGCTGATAAAGACGGACAATACTACAGTCATGTGGTACATAAACAAGCAAGGAGGCACACAGTCCTACCCCCTCTGCAGACAAACCATGACTTTGTGGAACACAGCATTGACTTATCAAGTACACCTGCAAGCACAATTCCTGCCAGGAAAGAAAAATACTTTGGCAGACGAACTAAGCAGAAACCTCATGGATCCTCACGAGTGGAAACTGGATCCACAAGTCTTCAGCATGATCACAGGGAAATGGGGATGCCCAGACATAGATCTATTTGCTTCCCATCACAACTGCCAGGTACAGACATTCTGCACTCGGACGTATCACAAACAAACATGGAAAGTGGATGGCCTTTCATTCAGCTGGAAAGCCCTCATAGTATATGCTTTCCATCCTCTGCCTCTCCTCCCCAAGGTACTCCTAAAGGTCAGACAAGAGAAGCCAAAAATGATCCTGATTGCCCCAGACTGGCCATGCCAGCACTGGTACCCAATCCTAAAGAACTTGTCTCAAGGCCCAGCCTGGACATTACCTCAAATTCCTCATTTGCTGACCCAACAAAACAATCAGATCCTACACAGCCAACTCAGAACCCTAAATCTGGCTGCATGGCGGATAATGTAAACTTTCAGAACACACCTCCCTCTAAAGCGGTTATGGGTGTTATTTTGGAGGCCAGGAGGCCCAGCACCAGAAAATCTTATGCAGAAAAATGGAAGAGATTCTGTGCTTGGAACCAGGCACAGGAAATTGACATGCTTGTATCAAATATTCCTCAGATTTTACAATACCTAACTGAGATGCTGGACAAAGGCCTATCCTTCTCATCAATTAAGATCCATGCCTCTGCCATTTCAGCTCAGTACAATACGGAACCACCTATTTTTTCTCATCTACTGCTAAAGCAGTATCTCAGAGGGGCCAAAAACATAAGACCTCCAAGGAGAGCACCAGTACCTCCATGGGACCTCAATTTTGTCTTGGAAAAACTCACACTGCCTCCTTTTGAGCCAGCCAATGCAGCTGAGATAAAATACTTATCATGGAAAACAGCTCTTCTCCTAGCAACTACTTCAGCAAGAAGATTCTCAGAGTTACAGACACTAATGGCTGTGGAACCTTTTATTATTTTCCATCTGGACAGGGTTTTTCTAAGGACAAACCCAACATTTATACCTAAGGTAGTGTCCAGTGTGGTTCTGAACGAAACCATACATTTGCCTACCATTTATCCAAACCCGCAGAATAAGGGGGAGAGACTGCTGCATTCATTGGACATACACAGACAGCTACGCTTTTACTTGGACAAAACTAAAGCTTTCAGAATGACTGAACAACTCTTAGTGGCATATGCTGCAGGATCACAAGGAAAGGCTATTTCAAAGCAGATTGTTTCAAAATGGATAGGCCACTGCATTCGTTTCTGCTATTCACAACATGGCAAATCAGTGCCTAAGGGCATTAGGCCACATTCTACCAGAGCAGCAGCCACTTCAGCAGCCTTCCTCAGAGGAGTACCAACCAAGGACATTTTGGAGGCTGCAACCTGGACTTCAGTGCACACTTTTACAAAGCACTACCACTTATGTCTTTACTCTAAATCCAGAGCAGGCTTTGCCACTGCAGTTCTGCAGGGCCTCATAGCCACTCCTAATTCTATTTAGGCCTAGCCACCCAACCTCAGCTTTGGGATTCAACCCAAGAGTAATGACTGCAACAGTGAAACACGATGAACATAGAACAATTTTGTACCTACCATAAATGTAGATGTTTGAGTGTAGTCCAGGTTACCGTCCCTCCATCCCCCCTTTTCATTGCTGGGACTTATCTGTACTTCTCTTTTCTATACAACCTATGTGGTGTATTTGCTTATAGATAAAGGTTATATGCATGCTTTTTTGTGATCAGTATTTTTTAGCCTACCCTTTTGGGGGCACCTGACATCTGGGGCAAGAAAAACTGAAGAAAATGGCGTCGGCTGCATCTTTTATACCCCTGGCGCACTGACGTCAGAGAAGAGGCGACAGCAACCAACACTGGACCAGGACTTTGGAATTCAGGCCGACTGCGGGTAGCCTGCCAGCAGGATAACCCAAGAGTAATGACTGCAACAGTGAATACATTTGAACATCTACATTTATGGTAGGTACAAAACTGTACTTTAGTAATATAGAAGATTTTGTGTGGATTGGTAATGCCCACAATTAGTTTATACCACCAGGTTGGTTAATGTTTGTGTTTGTGCACCAGCAGTATTTCTGCTGTTTTCTCTTCTCCACTGGTGTGTGACCCTGAAGTTATAATATATAATTAAGTGGGTATGTGGGGGTGGGGTGAAGTCCCCCACACATAGGCCTGTAGGAGTGATTACCCCCCAATGCATATCTATGATTTTGTGTGTGTGTGTGTGTGTGTGTGTGTGTGTGTGTGTGTGTGTGTGTGTGTGCCCGTGTGTGTGTGTTTCTACATAACAGAAGCACTCCAGCTAAATGTGTTACAAGAATTGTTGCATATATAACTTTACTGTTTATTATCTGCATCCTTTTTTACTAGAAATACGATTCTTATATAATTTTTTCTTTTCTTTTTTCAGGTCTTTGTAAATAAAGTACATAGTTTAAAACAAACAATACCCAACAGGGTAAAGACTAGTAAAAAATAAAAACACAAAAATCACGAAGTGCACCAAACTGTTTAATGAAGAGCTGAAGGCTCCCAAATACTAAGCGCTTTCACCACCAACTGATGGCTTATTCAGAGTAAAAGGAGCACATGATCACAGGTTTGAAATACAAAGTTCCACGTATGCTTTGACCAATCAAATTTCTTGATTAATTACAATCCCAATATACATACTGATCTAACTCACAAGTACCATAAAACATACACATAACATTTGCTAAAAGCATGTGCTAAAATATTTGTTTCCATGTACACTCACATATAATCACTTTGAACATACTTGTTGCACATATATTGATGTCAAAACCCTGATTATAAATAATTGACTTTTCCATAACAGCTGAAAGCTGAAAGACCTTAAACAACCATAGCCCTTTGTTTCAAAATAGGCTTAATAGAAATATGATCATTAAGCCCAGGGTGAGTTGTTGCATCTAGAATCACCTGCCATTTAAATTCTAGACTCTACTCTAGTGTTGTCATCACCCCCTCTCTCACTTGTCAACACCCTGTCAATGACAAAAAATATAAACTTTTTGAAATAAACACAATTCTTGGAATGTAAATACAACGCATTGTGACTATCTTTGTTTTTGATGGCCCTCTGATGTTCAGCTATCCTTTCCCTTAATCTATGTATGTTTTTTCCCTACATAAAATCCTGCACATGTCGTGCAGGTTGCCATTTATACCACTTTTTTGGAATAACAGCTACATCTACCCTGGCATGAAATTGTCTTGTTGTACCCCCTCACAACCACATAGGGTCCATCATTGATATATCTACAGTACCTACATGACCCACATTTGTACATTTGTGAATTTGTAAAACTATTTTGTTGTTTTTCAAATAGGTTCTTTAAATTTAAACCTCTTGAAAAAATTACTTTTGGTTTAATAGCTGAACATCAGAGGGCCATCAAAAACAAGGATAGTCACAATGCTTTGTATTTACATTCCAAGAAACAAATAAATATTTTAGCACATGCTTTTAGCAAGTTTTATGTGTATGTTTTATGGTACTTGTGAGTAAGATCAGTATATATATTGGGATTGTAATTAATCAAGAAATTTGATTGGTCAAAGCATACATGGAACTTTGTATTTAAAACCTGTGATCATGTACTCCTTTTACTCTGAAGAAGCCATCAGTTGATGGTGAAAGCTTTTAGTATTTGGGAGCCTTCAGCTCTTCATTAAACAGTTTGGTGCAATTCGTGATTTTTGTGTTTTTAAAGTACATAGTTTATCTTCTTGTTCTGAGAATTTTATTATGTTATTCATTTATTATCAAAATGTATTGAACTTTTGTGAGAATTGTATGAAAAATTAAAACAAATCTTTTGAGTAAAAAAGTAAGGTATACAAAGCAACGGTGTAACCAGTGTTTATTTATTTATTTATAGAAAGTATTAACTGGGTAGAGAACTGATTCCATTAGACCAATTTCAGTGTCAATCCAGACTTTTGCTGTATGGCACAGAAATTTGGGCGGTGAAGGCAGAGTAGCTGCAGAATCATGAGGTGACTGAGATGAAGTGACTGACATATGTAGTAGGATGTACACTCTGAGAGAGAATAAAGAAATGAGGACATAAAAACAAATGCCAAAGTAGCCCATTCTGTAGGGAAGGTCAAGGAAAACAGATTATGGTGGTTCAGTCAAGTGTCCATGAATGTAACATTATATGGTAAAGATGATTTAGGAGAGACAGGAAGATGGCAAGAAGAGATGAGAATTTCCAGCAATGAGATGGATGGGTTGCATGGGAAAAGACCTGTGAGAATGGGGCATGACTGTTGAAGAAGGTAGGAGAGTGCTCTGAATCGAGAGAGGTGGCAACAGCTAATATGACGCCACTATCTAATATAAAAATAGGAAAAGGGGGGTGATTATGATGATATTTTTATGATTGTTGCACAGATTGTCATAAAATAAATTGTCATTCAATCAAATAAAATCATTGATAGACTATATCAATGAAAGCAATGTAAAACACAGAAAACTTATTTTTATAGGAAGGGAAGCCTGACTGTATCCCCTATATGGAAGAGTATATCATTCACAGTATTTGAAAATATACATACCAACTCTGAGATCACACAACAGTAGGGAAAAATAAATTTCTTCATTGAACTGCTTATTGGTCTCACACCAGAGCACTCTCATTAACTGGTATATCACTCAATGAAATGGGAATCGATCAAAAACAGCTGACAATTCTCAGCTTGGCCAAATCAATGCATGACAAAAATGTAAGATAACTATATATACATGCAAATACGTATACACAAACACGCATATGTATGTATATGTGTGTGTGTGTGTGTGTGTGTGTGTGTGTGTGTGTGTGTGTGTATGTGTATGCATGTATGTGTATGTGTGTGTGTGTGTCTGTGTGTGTGCGTATGTGTGTGTGTGTGTGTGTGTGTGTGTGTGTGTGTGTGTGTGTGTCCCATTTAATGTTAACCTAATCTACTGAAACTCTTAGAAAACTCAGTAAAATTTAACCTCTAAAGTTTGTCCTGTTCGCCATCAAGTCCACAGCCCCCTTAATTATATATAATATATTTTCGATCATACAACTACAATGCAACTAAAGTTAAACATTTGCCCTTACACAGGACAAACATTCAATAAGCTTTAACATTGGCAATATGTAACACTTAACTATCCCAAAGCACTTATAGCACTACAATAGAACTTTAAAGGGAGCATACCTGCACAAATATCTGCATCAGCATCAGCCCCATTGTACCATTTTGTATATGAGGTCTTATTGTTACATCAACAGTGACCATCAGCTAGAGCCAATATGCACACTGCCAGGTGTCTGGCCAGGTTGTGAACATCTATAGCAGTAAGTATGAAACTTAGACTTAGCACATGAAAATGTTAAATAGTAAATGTTGCAAATTAAACAAGCAAAAAAAAAAGACGTTCTGAATTCCCCCCATGAAAGCTCATATACAGTCTCAATGTGTTTAGCAAGGTTTTCTTTTTAGAAGTCTGCAATTACACATAGCAGTTTTATGGAACTGTGCTTTACCCTTATCTGCCTTTGTTCACTGTGTGTGTGTGTGTGTGTGTGTGTGTGTGTGTGTGTGTGTGTGTGTGCTCCACATGCATGCCATGTAATATATATATATATATATATATATATATATATATATATATATATATATGTATGTGTGCGTGTGTATGTGTGTGTATCTGTGTGTGTCTCTGTGTGTCTTTGTGTGTGTGTGTGTCTGTGTGTGTGTGTGTGTGTGTCAGTGTGTATGTATATATACATACATATAAATATATATATATATATATATATATATATATATATATATATATATATATATAAAATGAAGACTTTTGGTCTTTTGCTAGCATTTATCATTCATCATGTGAAATGTATATATTTCTATTTATTTTGCATTAGTATAGCTGAGAAAATAAACTTCATAATGCAAGATACATGAGATTATGCAAGTTTTATTTTGCTTATGCAAGCCAGTGTAAACCATGTTATAAATCATTACTAGACTCTCATGGTGCACATGCTAAGATTTACTTAAGTTTTATCTTGTTTTTTTTTCTACACTGTTAGTAAATTTGCCGAAAGTTGGAGGGAATCGGACAAAAATTTTCACAGGCTTAGCCCCTGCTCTGCAAGACATGTAACACACTGATTCAGCCATGATCTTACATCAAAGCAATGCAGATGGCAAGGGAGCGTATGTTTCTTTAATGTGGAAGTGTTGTACTGGCTGCAGGGTGCCTGAAGGCAGATTATAGCAAAATTAATAATTCAGGGCATAGGCTGATGTGCTGAACATTTAACTGTTGCACTTCCACACTGTGTGTATATATTTACATGATGATTAAATATGTTGAAATGACTACATGAGTTATATTACTTATTGCCAAGACATGAATTTTAGTTAATCATACTAAGATCTTGTTGTATCAGGAGAACAGAAAATTATTCTTTGAAATAACAAGAAAAAAGTATTTTTGTCTTTGCAGGCTCATTTCATAGATTATTGTCAGATTTGTTGTGTTTTTATATGGTTTTACTACTGCTGTCTGACTCCAAAAGTAATTTTGGTACCTTGTTAACATTGCTAAGTATGATCAGATTTCAAAAGCAATGCAGTCACTGTACTGGTTTCTGTTGTGCTTATGTTATGCACACCGTGAGATGACAGAATGTCATATTTTTACTTGTATTTATACATAAGTCTAGACAGTAACAGATATCTCTGTTAAGTGATGAAGCTGCAATGAACAGTGGAACTCTTCACATGTTGATAGCGGCCATTGGAAATGTTTGACTAAATACTGGTCCTTAAGTAGCTTTCTGGCAGTAATGCACTTGCGTTTTGTCATTTGGTGCCTCTGTAAGCCACACACATATCATCATATTCTTCAGGTGCAGTCAAGTACAAGGCCCCAGAGTATAAGGGTAAATGACATGGTCTCCTGAGAGAATGACATTGGTTTAAGCAGATCATTGGTGTGCACAAAGCATAAACAAAGAACACGAGGCCTACAAACTGCACACTTCCTGTCCCTCTGAAACTAAATATGAGAATGGTATGACAGGCATTTTCTTAGGGGAGGGGGTAAGCCTACATTCTGGTTACAGTTCTCTGTGTCCCTTATTATTAAATTGATCTTATTCCTGTTTCACGACAATACCAGACTGACAATAAATACCACCTGGGTTCACATATATGATCTCAAAATTACATTATTCACAATTGAGCAGTACCAAAAAATGTACAACATGCAAAATAGCATAGCTTCGTCAGTAGTTTCTAGGCTATTGATCAACAAGAATCTTTAGAAGTCTACTCATATATTCATGTGAAGTTTTTTAGTCCTTGTATTTTAAGTACTAATAAACCAGAAACATGAGGAACAAGGATGCTAAACCATTGGTGAATTTGTGGTTCACCATCAGTTTATCCAGATTATGTTTGAATAGTGTAAGAGAAGTACTTTACTTTATGTGAAGAGGAAGATGACTCCAAAGAAGTGGTATTCTCTGTGATACATATCTAATCCTCTAGCATGTTCTATTTATGCTGCAAAAGAGACTTCGATCTCGAGTAGGTGTTTATGTCCAAAATGGACTCATGAATGAGCAGTAGGTCTGAAGCTATAGAGTCTGTTGAGTTTCTATATGCAAGACAGACACTGCTGCTCAGTAGCCTGAATGATAGGGACACGTTTTTGAGATGATCTGCATAGTTGTTATGATTTAGACTCTTGATTTTCTTAGTAAGAAAGCATTGTGAGTGTTTGACAGGAGAAGTAAGATCTTGGGCTCAATTCAGAAAGATTACCACAAGGTATAAGCCTAGTGTACATCTCACTGTAACTATTTCTGATTCAGAGAAATCCCTTCCACAGTGCTATGCCACAAAGTGATGCAGCACCATGGCGGGCTGCCTCTGTGGCCTACCACAAAGGCTAATGAGGCAATGCTCAACCCCCCTAAACCTAATACTCCCACCCGGTGCCCAACCTGACTCCTTGCTCTCTATCCCTGATCCTCAACTCCCACTTCTTAACCCAAAGTTCCTAATCACTGCCTAAACCAAAAATTCCAACATCCCTTCCTAAACCTAGATTCCACAATTACTCCCTACACCTAAAACTCTCTTCCCTCTCCCTAATCCTAAAACTTTCTGCCACTCCCTAATCCTAATGACCCCTCCTGTCGCCACACATCTACTTCTCATGAGCAGTGCTCTCTCCCCTTGGCTGAAAGCAGCAGTGTCTACCCAAGCTACAAGATGCTCAAGTTCTTGGCTTTGAAACAATGGGTTTTGAACACTGGGACTGTAGCATTTACAGCAGAACCAGTATGAAACTATAAAGTATTGCTTTATTCACTGACTGCAAAACTCCATGAGTTACAAGAGACAGGGCTTGTATATGAGGCAGCATTAGGGGTGTTCTGTAAAGTCAGGAACAGTTTTAAAGTATTTCACTTACTCACTTAAAAAGTTAATAGAGCAATATGTCTAGCATCACAATGAACTTTACAAACAAAAAGAAGTTAGAAACTTTAATGTCTGGAATTATCAACTGACGTAAGGATTCATGATTTACAAGGGCATGGACAAAAATCAGAAGATATATCAGGGATGTTCTGTACACTAAGTAATAGTAAAAGGTATGTCGGTGTGTTTGTGTGTATGTGTTTGTGTGAATGTGTGTGGGAGAGTGAATGAGGAGGAGAGCCTGTACAAAATGATATCTGGACAACTGGTGGTGTCTACCACAGAAAAGTGCTGATTTCCACTGTAGTTATGGGCTCTGCAGAGGAGAGCATACTACCTGATAACGTGTCTCTGAATTGCATTTTCCTGCATTATGGAAAGAATCCCTTTTGGATGCAGCTCTTACCACTGGCAGTGCGTTTCTTTTTGAATCACCAGTCTTACCTGAAACCTTATCAAGTGAGTCGAGAAAGACAGCTGACTCAAGCACAAGGAAGAAGACCCAGCAGACATAAAGGTATATGCCATCAAAAGGTGCAATGGCTGCTCAGAGCAGAGTTCATATGTGAAGAAAAGACAGAATTCAAATTAGCCCTTGAACGAAAAGGATAAAATAATAACCCAGTAGTATAGTGAAAGCCAAAGACTGGCAAATGAGAGATTAGCAGTGATAATATCAACATTTCACAGTACTGTTAATCAAACTAACAGTATTAAAGTACACATTTGGAATTTTGTATAATAACAGAAAAAACATTTTAAAACCACCAATATGCAATAAGTTTAAAGAAATTACTATAGAAAATGAGGTACAATACTTTGAACAGCTAAATGAAATAAAGACAAATGATGTCAGCTAAAACAGGTACATAAAGTGAATCTTTAAGATGTAGTTTTTATATAAATAAAAAATGGTGCCATTCTAAGCCATCTGATTAAAAATGGGGCTATCCAGTAGCATCATCAAGGTCGATGTCCATTGCCATGTGTGCCCAAAGGAGCTCTGTCACACCCCATCCAATCTACACAGGACCTTTTACTCCGAGCCTAAACCAAACGTAGGTCACACGTGCAGATACTAACCTGCCCATCTCTTCCACAGAGAGTAGAAAAGCTATTCTCATCATTAAATGCACAGTCCAGCCTGCCTCTCAACTCCTTAGTGCAAGGAGTCTGGTCAAATCCTACATTAATAGGGGGAGGGGCATAGCCCCAAAAATAATGACATATTTTAAATATGGCTCTTTTAAACTTAGAAAATTGCTAGAATAACAGGATTGATGTTGGTATGCATTTTATGAAGGATATGAAGTCTGACACTTCAGTTTTGTGACTTCAGTCTTGTCAGAAAACCACAAATTTTATGAGAAACAAACCAATAAATATGAAGCAAAATCTGGACATTCTGTGAAAATCTGGACAATTGAGAGATATGGAATGGAGCCCAGTTTGAACTTCCTGGTCAGCAAATAAGAAGAAGCAATTAATAATTGTTTTCTGTTCCAGGAAATCCCAGTTCATACACTAATGGATGAGACAAATTATGGCCCCTGTGGTTGAACATCATCTCCAAGACTGCTTAAGATGTATTGCATCAAAACAGATATAAAGTCAACTATCTTGCAAAATTGTAGATGCAGAATTAAATTGTATGAAGAAGTGCTTAGCATAAAAGAGGAAAAAAAAAAAAAAACAGATTCATGGAGACATGTCGTGCAGAGTTTTCATTACCTTGAATATAAATATTTTTGTCTGGATGAAAAGCTGATTAAAAATGATCCAAAAAATGTCTCCAAAGAAGACTTGCTGGAAGAAATGTTCTGCAGCACAGATACCAGGAATTGAAGATTTATATATATATATATATATATATATATATATATATATATATATATATATATATATATGTGTGTGTGTGTGTGTGTGTGTATAGGTTCATAGGTTGGTGCTAGACTATCAGCCCTAGGGCCTATGCAAGCCTAGCCATAACAATTCCCTGGATATTTCGTCCCACATTATTTACTTCCCTGGACCCCTGTCTAGCAGGGTGACTGATGTGATCCCCGGGGTGAATATCCTATCTCCCATCCAATCGTCAAGGTTCCTTTTGAAGAGGGCCAAGGAGGCGCTCTGCTTGACATGTATAGGTAGTCTATTCCAGAGTATGGGGAGTCTCTGGGTCAGGAACATATCCCTCCAGCATGTTTTGTTCATTGTGATGACAAGGTTTAGATCCCTGGAGTGTGTGGCTCTGAGGGATTGGGATTTCTTTAAGTGGAGCATGTCCAAGAGCTCAGGGTTTGACATGGCCTTGTATGTTAAGCAGAGATCGCCTCTGAGCAGATGGTATGCCACAGAGTATAGCTGGAGTTTTTTTAGATGGTCAGCATAGGGCATCTGCTTTAGGCCTGTGATTCTTTTAGTGAGGTATTTCTGTGGCCTTTCCAGCTGTTGAAGATGTCTTTTGAGGTACATACCAAACAGGGCTTTGTACTCTATAATGGGTCTAATGAGGGATGAGTACAGTGGGACAACGACCTCCTTTTTTCTGGATGAAAGGCCCTTAGTGATGAGGTGTGCCACATAGAAGGATTTCTTGAATGGTGTGCTGATGAGGTTATCGAAGGTGAGACCAATGTCCACCTGTGTCCCTAAGTCTCTCATCACACTTTCAGTGTTTAGTGTGCTGCCACCTATGTGGTAATTCATGGGAACATGTTTTTTCCCAAAGGGGATAACTATACATTTCTTTGCATTAAGCTTGAGCCCATGGCTCAGGCACCAAGCATCTGTTTCTATAATGCCCTTTTGTAGAATATCCACATCATTTGGGGATTCAGTAATGGCTCCCAGTTTGCAGTCATCTGTGGACTTTGTTAGCCAGCATCCCTTAGTGTTGGTCTGTACTTCAGAGAAGTAGATGCCAAACAAAAGTGGTACCAGGAGTGAACCCTGAGGTACTCCACTTGCCACTTGTCTGGAGCTGAATTTGGAGTCGGCTATTTTTACAGTCTGGGTTCTGTCAGTAAGCCAGTTGGCAACCCGTCAAGTGATGTAGGGATTTATGCCTAGCTTAGTAAGTTTATCTATGATTCCAGAGTGGGGGATGATGTCAAAGGCCTTGGCAAGGTCTGTATAGGCTGTGTGGGCCACCTTACCCTTGTCCACAGCTCTGGAGACTGATTCGAAGAAGTCAATCAGGTTCAGGAGACAGGATCGGACCTTCACGACCCCAAACTGTGTGGGGCCCAGTGTTTGAAGGTTGCCAATGTCTTTGTTTATAAGTTCCATGATAATGTGTTCCATGCCCTTGCAGATCAGGCTAGTGAGACTGATGGGACTGTAATTCCCAGGATCCAAGGTGGATAACCCCTTGTGGAGTGGGATAACTGCAGCTGTGCGCTACTCAGTGGGCATGAAACCTGAGGTGAGGCTATGATTAAACATGACACTTAGGTGAGGTGCCAGTTCATTTGTAGTTCATGTAGTACACAGCCTGGGATGTCATCTGGTCCCATTGATGGTGTATTCTTTGTAGAGTGCGGTTTCTACCTGTGTGGCCGTAATTACCTATATATAGGTATTTATAGATATAGATACACACACACACACACACACACACACACACACACACACACACACACACACACACACACACATGTATAGGATTATAGGATGTTACTAGGCTAATGGCCATAGGGCCCTTACAAGCTTAGCCAAGTTCTACCCATATTTTCATGATCAGCACCTATTGCTCCTGTCCAAGAGGGACACAGGTGGAACCCTTGAGGTGAATTTATGGTTACCCATCCAATCATTCAGATTGCATTTGAAGAGGGCCAGTGAGATGCTCTGTTTAACATTCAGTGGGAGTCTGTTCCAAAGGTGTGGTAAACTCTGGGAGACAAATCTGTCCCTCCAGCAGGTTCTATTAACGTTTTCAGTCCAAGTAACCCATGTACCATTTGACTTGTGGATATGAAGCATTTCCAATAAAGCAGGGTCAAAGACTGCCTTATATGCAAGGCAGAGATTACCTCTGAGTAGTCTGTATGAAACAGAATAAAGTGACAGTGATTTCAGATGATCCTCATAGGACTGATGCTGAAGACCTTGCATTTTCCTTGTGAGGAATCTTTGTGGTCTCAACAATTGCTGCAGATGCGTGGAAATGTACATACCAAAACAAGCATTGTACTAAATTGTTGGCCTAATGAGGGAAGAGTACAGGGAGGTTATAACTTCTTTTTTTCTGGAGGCAATGCCCTTACATGTGAAATGAGCAATATAGAATCCCCTTCTTACCACTGTGGAGACATGGTGATCAAAGGTAAGGTTACTGTCAACCTGTGTGCCCAGGTCTCTCACTACTGAGTGCATACTTGCTATAGATGTGATAGTTAGCAGGAAAATCACTTCTACTGAAAGGGATAATAATACTTTTTTTGCATTGAGTTTAAGGCCATGACTTTGGCACCAATCATTTGTTTGTGTCATACCCTCTTGTAGGATGTTGACATCATTTGGAGATTCTATGACCGCTCCCAGTTTGCAGTCATCAGCAAACTTTGTAAACCACAGACCTTTAGTTTTTGCTTGTACTTCGGAGAAATAAATTCCAAACAGTAGAGGTCCCATGACTGATCCCTGTGAAACACCACTGTTTACAGGTTTGCTGTTGGAGGTGGATTCCATTTTTTGAATATAAGTGCTCTATCAGTGAGCCATTCAGTGACCCATCTAACGATATTTAAGAGTTGATACCTAGTTTCTCTCTTTTTTATTTTGTTAAATCTTTTGGGTTTCTAATACCATGATGGGAATTCCTAAATTAAAGTATGATTAAAGTTCATGAAATCAGTATTGTTTCAATCTTTGATGTCAGCCAGAAGTGCTCTTCCCAGAACCTGCAATGCACCCAGTAATGTTTCCTTCTGCCATTCGTACGGAGTTATATAGGTTCATAGGTTCATACTAGGCTATCTGCCCTGGGGCAATTATAAGCCTAGCCCGATTTTGTTTGGCTTACGCCACCCCTTGATTCGAGTATACTGTGCCCTTTTTAAGGTTTAGTTTGCTGTGCCTCTGTCTAATAGTGACACGGAAGTAATCCCCGGGACAAACCTACGATCCCCCATCCACTCATCAAGATTCTTCTTGAAGAGATTCAGTGAGGTGCTCTGCCTAACATGAATTGGAATTCTGTTCCAGAGCGAAGGGAGCCTCTGGGTTATGAATCTGTCCCTCCAGCAAGTTCTATTTATTTCAGTGCTGAGGTTCAAGGCCCTCGAGCGTGTGGCTCTAAGGGATTTAGATTTACTGAGGTGGAGCATGTCCATTAATTCTGGATTGGACATAGCTTTATATGTCAGGCATAGATCGCCTCGAAGTAGGCGGTATGCAAATGAGTAGAGCTGGAGTTTTTTTAACCGAGCAGCATATGGCATCTGTTTGAGTCCCTTGATCCTCTTGGTGAGGTACTTTTGGGGTCTTTCTAATTGCTGCAGGTGTCGGGTAAGGTACATCCCAAAAGGGGCATTGTATTCTATGATGGGCCTGATGAGGGATGAATAAAGGGGCACGATTACCTCTCTTGATCTAGATGTGAATCCTTTCATGATGAGGTGGGCTATGTAAAAGGTCTTTCTAACCACTTTGGCAATGTGGTTGTCAAAGGAGAGATTGCTATCAACTTGGGTCCCCAGATCCCTAATTGCTTTCTCTGTACTTAATGGGTTACCGCCTATGTGGTAATTTGTGGGCACATTGTTTTTGCCAAAGGGTATGACTATACACTTTTTGGCATTTAGCTTTAGACCGTGGCTCTGGCACCAGTTATCCGTCTCTGTGAGACCTTTTTGAAGGATGTTTGTGTCAGCTGGAGAGTTGATTATGGCGCCTAGTTTGCAGTCGTCTGCGAACTTGGTGAGCCATAGTCCTTCCACGTTGGCCTGTACCTCGGAAAAGTATATACCGAACAAGAGCGATCCCAGGACAGAACCTTGTGGGACACCACTTGTGACCGGTTTCGAGTCTAACATGGCTCCAGCAACTCTCACTCTGTGGGTTCTGTCTTTGAGCCAGTTTACGACCCATCTTGTGACATAGGGGTTTATATTTAAGCTGGATAGCTTATCTATGATGCCCGAGTGGGGTATTGTGTCAAATGCCTTTGCTAGGTCCAGATAGGCTGTGTGGACTACCTTCCCTTCATCTATTATATGTATTGGTAACATACCTAAATATGATTGTAGATTATTTTTTATAAGAGGCATTGTTGCTACTACTATTGGAACTGTCTGGGTATCTTTCTTCCACGTTGCTCTCATTTCTGCCTGCAAATCCTAATATTTTATGACTTTGTGTCTCTCTGTATGCAAGACACTGTTGTCACTGGGTGTAGCAATTTGAATGATCAATGCTACTTTTGTCTTCTTTTCATGGACTACTATATCTGGTTTTCTCGCATCTGTCTTTTGAACTGTTGGTAATGTGTGATCCCATGTGATGTAGACCTCAGCATTTTCTATGATGCTTTGTGGCTCATGTTTCCAGTGTTTTTCAGCTACTTCAATATTATAATGTTTGCACAATCCACAGTGCAACCGTCTTGCCACATTATTATGCCTTTCAGTATATAGTCTTTCTGCCACTGGTATGTCACAACCAGCAACAAGATATGCAACTGTTTCTAATTCTGTTTTATAAAACATACATTTGTCTGTTTCTCCCACATGTTCAGTGGACTTTGGAAACCAAATGTACAGGTAGTCCACTATCTTTGGCAGCCAATATTAACTTTTCATCTTTTGGTTTGAATTTGCCTCTCCTTAACCATTCCTGCATTCAATCCTGATCAACATGAGGTTGTTCTAGGAGTTTTCTATGCTTGGCACTATATTTATCCATTTTCCACATTTCTTGCCTTCTCATCTGATCCTTCACATTATATTCTTTCTTTAGTTTTATGGCACATTCAGTTGCTGCCTGATTTTTATCTATTTTTGGTTTAATTTCCATTCCCACTTGATGCCGATATGCTTCTGCTAGATTAAGCAGGGAATTCATGTTAGATTTATTCTCCTCATGTTTCAAGACTTTCACTGTGTTTGGGCCTTTTGAGGGCAGCAGATATGTATGCAGTCCCACAATTGCAGATCTATACATGTAATCAGTTTCAAAGAGACCCATACCTCCTTCTGAACGGGGAATATATAATCTTGGTATGTACTGATTTTTATAAATAATTTGATGAGTATGAAGCATCCTTCTTATTTTCCTGTCTAATCTATCCAACACCTTTTTGGGCCAATCAATCACTCCAAAACTATAAGTTAGGACAGGAAGAGCAAAATGGTTTATAGCCTGAACTTTGTTCCTAGATGTCAATGCTGTTTTCAGGATTAATTTAAGTCTTCTAAAGTATTCCTTACAAAGTTTTATTCACATTTGTTCATGTTTTATAGTTGATCCTTCATCAGTTCCCAAATCTTTATACACTCTGTCTTGCTCAAGTTCTTTTATTTCACATTCTTGTCCCAAACTGATGTTTTCTTGGTGCTGCAGCTTTCCTGCTATAAAGGTTGCTTTTGCACATTTGGCAAGACCAAATCACATTCTTATATCATCTGTAAAAGTTTTGACTACTTGCAGTTGTGCTTTCAGTTCCTCACCTGATGAGCTATACAGTTTTAAATCATCGAGAAAGAGAAGATGAGAAGTCTTTACACTTAGTTGCTTCCTGGGAGCCACATTATAGCCATGACCTAATCTGTTAAACAGACAGCTTAATGGGTTAAGGGCAAGGCAAAAGAGCCGTGGTGACAGAGAGTCACCCTGGAATATCCCCCTTTGGATTTTTATTCCTGGAATAATAATTTGTCCTTTATCATGGCTTAACTTCAAAGTGGTTTGCCACTGTTTCATGGTCGCTGTGATGTAGTTTATCAGTGTAGGGTATATCTTATACATTTTAAGCACTCTTTTATCCATGAATGTGGGATATTGTCAGATGCTTTTTTGTAGTCTGTCCAGTGCCATACTTAGATTCTTCCCCTTTTTACAGTTCTCCACCATGACTATATTTAACAACAAATAATCCCTTGTTCCATATGACTTTCTGTTATTACCCGTTTTTTTCTCCTGCCATAATTGAGTTTTCTTCTAAATGACTATAAACTCTTGTCAGCATCAATTCTAGTGTATACGTCATTGGAAGGCACATTATTGGTGTATAATTTTTAGGGTAGCTTGCAGGTTCACTCTTAAGTAGGAGCATTGTTTTTCCTCTTGTTAGCCAGGTTGTTGCCTTTTCAGGGTGCGCATATAATAGTTCTTACACATGGTTAAATCTTCATGCAAACATGTTAATACTTTTAGCCAAAAGTTAGGTACTGCATCTTGGCCTGGGGGTTTTGAGTTAGAGGCTTTTCTTTCTGGCCATTACTTCATCCTATTTTATATCCTGTACATTTGAACTTCTTTTTCTTTCTTTTACATCCATTGAGCATCTTTGTTATGTTCCACAGGATTTTCATAAATATTTCTCCAATATATATCTATTTCTTCTTTTTTTTTGGTGGTCTTTCACTTCTTTTTACCTTATTTCCCAATTCTCTATAAAACTATTTTGGGTCATCTATAAATTGCTTATTTTGTACTTTTCCTTTATCTCTGTATCTTCTAAGTTTTTCTGCATGTGCTGATATTTTTAGTTTATTATTTATGATAGTGTATGATAAATCCTGATCCGTTATAATACTGCACATTGCTTTTACCACATCTATCTTTCTAAATATTTTTGTTGAACTGTTCCCTCTTATATACTCTTCTAACAGTGACACTTCTTGTGTTAATTGCTATATAGTTTTCTGTATTTGATACTTCCATGATGGCATTTGATTTTTCCCCGTCCTTTACCTTACAACCCTATGTTCTTGTGGTAGCACTTTATCTGCTATTAATTTGGCTGCACAGTAACGTATCTTATTTACTTCTGATACCTAGCTTGGTGAGTTTGTCAAGGAGGCCTGAGTGGAGGATAGTGTCAAAAGCATTGGCCATGTCTAGTTAGGCTGTAGCCACAGATTTCCAATCATCTAGGTCCTTGGTGTCTGTCTCGAAGAAGTCCACCAGGTTTAACAGGCAAGATCTCCCTTTGACAAATCCAAACTGAGTAGGATCAAGTGTTTGGAGATTACCTATATCTTTGCTGATAAGGTCTATAATGATTCACTCCATGGCCTTGCAGATAAGGCTAGTCAGGCTAATAGGTCTGTAGTTCCCAGGATCAGTGGAAGCACCACCTTTGTGCAAGGGGATAACAGTGGTCGTTTTCCATTCAGCTGGGAATTCAGCTAAGCCAGTGCTTAGACTATGATTGAAAAGAGTACGCAATGGTGTTGCTAATTCTTGTTGGAGACAATGTAGGACACAGCCTGAGATGGGTCCTATAGATGCTGTGTTTTTGGTCTAAGAGAGGGCGTTTATGACCTGATCTTTAGAGATACAAGGTAGAGGACAGGTAGTAGGGATGTCATGGGGTATGTGTGGCAGGGACAGGGAAGTGAAGTTTTCACAGAACCTGTCAGCCAACAGGTTAGCTATGTCCACAGGCTCAGTATGTGTGGTAACATTAACTACCAGTTTGGCACAAATTTGGGCAGTTGTCCATCAGGCAGGTTTGCTCTTCCTTGAGGAGCTTATTTTGGTATTATCAGGTACAGCCGATTCAATGCAGTTATACCGGTGTTTGTATAAAGCACTGGTGTAGAACTTGGCATAGTTGCCAGTTCCATCTGAGGGGGGAGGTAGAGTGAAGCTATTTATACCATCTCATAAGAGGTAATAATCTGCTTTGGAGAAGTTTTTTAGTTTAGTTGCTGCTGAGGATGGGGTCAGGTGTGATAATTACTTCAGGTGAGACTGATTTGTGGTCCGATCTCCCCAGGGAAGACCTCACAATGGGAGTGCTACAGTGGTCTCCCATATCGGTAAGCACCAGATCTAGGATATTGGCACCCTTTGTGGGGGTGTCAACCAGCTGGTCCAGGGCATTGGAGTCAAGGAACCTTTGGGCAAGTAAGTATGAGCACGAGTAATTTACCCAATCAATGGAGGGGTAGTTAAAGTCACCCAAAACCATGGTATTCAGATGTATCTTGATAGACTCAAATAGAGCCAAACAGGCAGAGTGGGTGTCCTGATTCATTCCTGTATCTGGCAGTGACTTGAATAGGTGTCCTACCAGCAGTTAATTGCACCTGAATTATCTCCAGGGAATCGTACAGTTAACCAATCTGGAGGAGTATTTCTCTTTAATGAATATTGGTACACCATCTGCTTTAGTTGTCATGCCTTCAATTTGTGGTCTGAACATGTGGAAGAAGGTATAACCTGGTATGGCTGGGGTGCTCTCCACAACCTTGAACCAGGTCTCCATGACTGCACAAATGTCTGTGTCTTCCAAGATGAGGACTGCCTCCAGTGAGTGCAGTTTCAAGATAAGACCCCCAGTGTTTAGCAGTATAACCTTGAAATTGTTTTTAGATGGAGTTTTTACATCAGGAATTTTGTCCTTGAGACACTGCCTAAAAAAGACATTATGGGGGTGGCAGGAGCCTTAGCCAGTAGTCAAAATCCCAGGGGTGATAGATGAATACCATCTCTGACAAAGCATCGATTTCTTTTGATCATGTCATCCTAGGCTGACAGATACTGGATCCCCTTAGAATGATACCAGAAACTAAGCCAACTATTGAAGTCAATCATTTTCTGTTTGCACTGAGGCATCATCCTAGGTGAAGATAAAATGTGCTTAAGGCTAGGGACATACATGTCTGAGACACCTAGTCCAAGAGCTCAGTCATGTCTCTCTTCATATAGTCCAGAGTGTTATGTCTTAAGTTGTCAACACCAACATGGACTATGATGGAGTCATAGCAATACCTGTTGTTGAGAGACTTGAGTGCATGTGTGATATGGTGGATCCTGGCACCTGACAGACAGCTGACCATGTTCTTCCCTTATCCAGCCTAGTGAGAGGGACATTTGTGTGTCTCACAATGGAATCACCTATGACTAATATGTTTGGTTTTATGTTTTGCCTTAAGGGTTTGACAGAAACTCGTGCATGAGCTATTATGTGCATTGTGTCCTGCTTTTCCTTCCCCGTTCTCTTTCTCATCACAAAACCTCCTTTTTTATTACATCTTCTAACAATACAAACATCCAACAAAACTCCTAGGGGTGATTATCGATGATGAACTCAAGTTCTACCTACACATACTCCAATGTATAAAAAAAAAAAAACAGAAACTAGGTCTGCTATATCGGAACAAAAAATTCCTAACCCTTGAATCTAGACTTACCCTGGGCCAGGCACTCTTCCTCCCCTCCCTCCTATATGCCACCCCAGTTCTTACCATTATCCAGGCCTCCACTCTAAACAAACTGCAACAGACTTACCATAAAATAGCCAGATTCATTACTAACTCCCCATACAACTCACACCACTGCATTTCTTTAAACTCTCTTCAATGGCTTGAACTTCCCCACTTTCTGCTATCTTATCAATTTCATATGCTGCACTCTATTCTTTATAAATCCTCCTTCTGTCCATCTCTATCTTCCTTAGTCTCCATCTACATCCCATCCCGGACCCTCCATACTTCTAACCAACAATTACTTGATATCTACCACCCAAAAAGGTCAGTAGGCAAACTACTCTACAAACACTTCCTTGCCCATGCTTGGAACAAGCTTCCCCTTGACTTATGTTCAATCTCCCACACCTCACACTTTAAAAATGAACTAAAAGCTTATTTTCTCAATTCCAGAACCTGCCCTTGCCGTGACCCTACCTAGTCTTATTTCCCTTTATGTACCCTCAAAAGGACCATACTTAGTACCTCATTATACCTCTCTCTCCAATGTGTCTACTATGCATTTGTACAATTTTATACAAACAAAAAATGTTAATTGTTGACCTATTGAACTATATCAATGTAAAACTGTTACTTAGCTTCTTTTTAATGCAACTTTAACTTTATGCGTGTATTCCAACATATGTGAATTGTTTTGCTATAACTGCTATTATATCAATATTGTTTAAAATTGTACTTGTTTTAAAATGTATTACTGGGGCTTTTCTCCTCGGGTCTCCACTGAAAATGGGCCACAAGCCCAGTTGGACAAACCCGGTTAACAAATGTCAATAAATAAAATAAATAAATAAATAAATGTGTAGCGTGCTTGTGTTTGTGTTTGGGAGGTCTCTGGTGTTTAGGTATGTTTCTGGTGAGGAAGTGTAGTTATGTGTGATGTGGGTCTGGGTGGAGTAGGATTTGAGGTGTGCATGCTGACAACCCACTCATTGTCATATGTACTGAGTGGTGTTTGAGTGAGCATGGATTCAAGGTTCTTAATATAGTTGCATCTCTCACATGTTGAGTTTGTGTGGACTAAGAGTAGAGGCTTGTTGATGAATAGGAGGCAGTTGCTATAGTGCCTCAGGATGCCCACATTGACCAAGCTAGCTGGAGAAACTGTGGGAAATTGTCCATCCATAGTATTAGGTAAATGTATATGGTCAGGAAAAGAGGTTACATTTAAGAATGGCTAGTGGGTGAGAGGTATGTTGGTACCTCTGATGCTAGGCTTAGTGCTCACCTGACAGTAGAGCAGAGCTGCAAAAAAACTCAGGAGGAGCACAAGTAAAGTGCTAAGGGAAAGCTTAACAAGCAAATAATATATATATATATATATATATATATATATATATATAATTATGGATATATATATATATATAGATATGTAGATATGTGTGATGTCCCCCCACTCTGGCTCAGTAATCAAAGAGCCTGAATCCTCACCACTGACATTGTAGAGGGACATTCATTTAGAATGCAAATGGATACACCTAGTATTTTCAGATGCATCTCTCTGCATCAAGCACAATTTTCCTTTAGAGCACACAGGAACACACTCAGGCTGGGGGTCTGGATTTCTCTCTGTGTCTCTCCCCAGGTCTCCAGTAAGGCTCCCCACTGGCACAGCTGTAGAGTTAAGTCCTCAGCTGAGTGTCCAAGCCAAGTCCTCAAACAGTCTCTCTGTGAAACCAGTGTTTCTTGTCCCTGCTCCAAGTAGCTGACACACATACTTTGAGATTTGATTTTCGCACACACACACACACACACACACACACACACACACACACACACACACACACACACACACACACACACACACACACCTTGTAAAGGCTGGCACAGATTTCCTTCCTTTGCTCTCTTCTGCCCAGATTATAAGTTAGTTATCACTGCCACCAGACACTGCAAAGCCATCTACCTAAGGTTCTTTCAAAGGTATACAATTATACTGAGTGAAATTAATACAAATGATAATGTTTACCAAATAGCCAGGCTTCAGGAGTGGCCACAGTTATTCTGAAAGGTTAACATTTTCCCTAAAGGACCAGACACAATGAAAATTTTAAATATATTTAATAATAAAAAGTAAAATAACATGAAAGTATGAAATATTTATTTACAGTAAACACCAAAATTTCAATCACAGGAAATATTAAAAATAACACAGCTGGAAAGATTCCCACAGTTACAGAAAAACAATACTTAACTATTCTCACTATAGTTTCCTGACTGATCTAGAGAACTACTGTTCCTACTTACTTAATAGAGCAAGGCAAGATGAAGTAGGTGAGTGATCCTTATATATCAGGTTCCAAGAAACAGACTGCTCTGAGACTTCTGTCTCACCTGATATCTAAACATTATTTCTGTATAGAATGACATCACATACATCTGGTCATCTGAATTCTGGTTCCCATGCAACTCCCATCGCTAGAACCTGCCAGTGTTTAGCACCTGCATGTCAATAGTACACACAGGAGCATTGCTCAGATCTAGTGCAGCTTCTGTAAGTCATAAAACAATTACAAACTTCTACTCCTCCTACAAACACTTAACAAACCTTGCTTCTTACAGACATTGCATCTCTTGCTTCATTCAGAACTGTGAGATAACTTTTTTATGACCTAGGTCCAATAATTTAGTTTCTTACTATTTTCCAAATTAGCTGGAGCTGAGCTTAACCTCTTCTTTTCCAGTATCCTCTGTTAACATACATATATTAATTCAGTTACAATACAATCTGGACCCACTGTTGGTACTTTTTTAAGACAAGCAACTTCACAAATCCATGTTCAGCACAAGCATCTGTACAAATTAGTTTGATCAAGATGCCTTCTCTTGTACTGAGTCGTGGATGCTGAATAATCACCTTGCCCTCAATCCTTCAAAATCCAAAATCATGATATTTACCCCTTCTAAATCCTTCAAAATAGATAAGCTCTCTTTTTCCATAACTAGCCAAAACTCGACCCCATTTGAAATAGTTCTCCATTCAAAGCTTCTAGGAGTCATTATTGATGATCAACTAAAGTTCTATGTCCATGTGCAAGCTAATATTAAGAAAACACATAAAAAACTGGGAATGTTATAGCGCCATGGTCGTTATCTCACTTCTTAAAACAAGCACACCCTCTCTACCACTTATTTTATTCCCTCTCTTATGTATGGTGCCCCTCTTCTTACCAACCTTCAGTACTCTCTAAAGTCTAAGCTTGCTTTCTGCTATAATAATTTATTTATTTATTTATTTATTTTATTTTTACATTTGTTAACCAGGGGTGTCTGACTGAGCCTAAAAGGCCCCTTTTCAGCAGAGGCCCAGGGAGAAAAGCTCCACAAAGAAAAATTACAGACACATTTAGTTATTTAGACATGATCAGTATACACACACATTACAAGAGACATGCTTTTACAGTGGTATGCGGCACATAAACAGTTACAGTGGAGAGAACAAACAAAAAAATATTAATTTTAAAAATAAAGGTAATTAATAGATTTGTGGTGTGCATCTAAAATTTGGAACATAGGTAGAATACATACATAGTACACAGGTACAGTACATACATTGTAGATTAGCCAGTGTTTGTGAGTACGACTGAAAACTATTATCAAGTGCTCTAGATTTAGTATGTATATGAGTGTATTTGCAATAAGATCTCTAAGTTTGCTACTGGATCCAAATCATCCTCCCACCACTGCAAGGCTCTCCACTCCTTGAAATGGTTGGAACTCCCTAACTATCTCTCCTACATTCAGCTCTCTGTTGCCCATAAGCTCATCTTCAAACCTTTAAATTGTCCCACACTTTCCTCCACTTTCAAAATGCATCAGCCCAACAGACTTCTTAGGTCCAACAACCAAAACCTTCTGGAAGTGTACAACACTGTATGTACCCTGGGACACTTCTGTTATCTTTCTCTGTAGCATGTCTATGGAATTCCCTTCCCCCTCAAATTCTAACCATCAACAACCTTTCCTCCTTTAAAAACCTGCTTCACTCATACCTTTCTTCTCATTGGGAATGCTCCTCTTCTCATCCCAGCTGATTTCATCCACTACATTCCTACTCTACATCACCCTGCTTCATCCTAACTCTCATCTCCGCTATATATATTCACTTCTTCCTCCGTTGCCTCTTACTCACCCCAAATAACATGGAATTGTAAGGTCCATTCCTCCTCAACATCTGTTCTTAATTCTTACCTAATTATGCTCCATTAATGCACACTCCTATATACTTTTACTATTTCATGTCCTGTTGTTTTTATATCCTCAGTGTACTATGTACTTGTTGCTTTCACACTTTAAACTAGATATAAGTGACAGACTGCTTTGATTTCCACTGTTAAATATGTATATAAGTTACAAACTGTTTTTGATTTTTATTAATGAACTATGTATAAATTATAGACTGATGACTTGTACTTTAAAACTGTGATTTGTATTGTAACACTGGATTAGGAGCTTTTCTCCCCAGGCCTCCACTGAAAATGGGCTTATTTTTGGCCCGATGGACTTTCCCAGTAAACAAATGGCAAATAAATAAATAAAATAATATATAATTGTGTACTAAATTCTAGCTAGCTGTGTTATACATCCACTGCCCTACTTCTCTTGGCATCGCTGGTAATATCTCACATCATCACAATATACACACACACACACACACATATATATATATATATATATATATCTATATATATATATATATATATATATATATATATATCTATATATATATATATATATATATATATATATATATATATATATGTGTGTGTCTATATATTGTGTGTGTGTGTGTAAGATAACTTGTAGTTCCATAGGCTTGATCTATGAAGTTTATGTACTGGCATTTTGATCCATCTGACTTTAAGTAAGACACTGCTTGAACTTTCATTTTCCTGATGCTATAGTCTCATTAGTGTTTTACTCTGCTAATATTGCTGCTCACAACCTATGTTACTAGTAATTTTCTGTCTATCTTATTAACTGTCTCATTGTTATATTTCTAGTACTCAGCACCAAAGATTCCCATGCACGTACACTGACAAGATAATCATTCAATAAACATAAACGTGATTATATGGGATGTATAAAGATGCTTACCAAAAGCACCCAGTTGGAAACCATTATATCATTAGATTGTACAATGTAAGCCTGATAGCAGAAGGAGAAAATAAACCTATATAGTCTGCCCTTTTAAGTGTCTTCAAGAATTCTGATTCCTCACTGTCCTTTTTCCACTTGTCTCATGAGTCAGTGGATTCATTCACTACCACCCATTCTTGTAGTCCATTCCATGGTCCTCTCTATAAAAACGTGCTCCTGGAAATCCAGGGAGTAGCTAGTCCTTACAACTTCCTATCTGTGCTCCCTACTTCCTTCACTGTCCTTTCTGTTCAACATGACTTCTTCACTTTTCTCAGACATGATCTTGTGCCCCAATATCATATCCCACACCTCTTTTGATTTCATGTGAGAAGCGGAGGTGTAGCTGTTTTGGGGCAAAGTTGGGCAAAATGTCAGCTACCCCGGGTTCAAAGTATTACAGGGAATGACTGCCAGATGCTGATCAGTATATATTACAGTACCTGCATACATGCCAGTGTTGCATTTTGGTCAGGACTGAAGGGCTTCACATGTGTGGTGCGTTGTGTAGCCTAAACTGTAGGATGCTGCTTGCTACAAATCAAATGCAGCAAGCAATTTGCTACAGTTTAAAAGAAAAGGACAGAAAAAAAACATGTTTTTTCCACCTGGAGTACAATATCTTCAAGTATGAGACAGTCATTTTTAAGGGGAGAGGTGTACCAAATGAGGTAAGAATTGCTATTTATGGCTCTGGTGAGTACTACCTCTGGCCTCTGGTCATATCCTTTCCCCCATCCTACAGATCTTTCTATTAATTTCCTTAAATTCCTTCCACCAACTTTCTACTCATTTAACCTTTCCAAAGCCTTCATTAGACCCCCCCCCCCCCATTCTCCAATGAGCGACATTATCAAAGCGGTTGATCGTGTTCTCTCTTCCCTCAGATATGGCTAAGAAAAACATTGAAGAGTACTAGATGCAGGAGACTCTGTGGTATTCCATTAATTTACTCTGTGGTATTCCAAACAAGCAAACAAACTAATTACTTCTTTAGTTTCTTGTATTGTTCCTCTTGATCCTATCATTCAACCGTACAGCTATCCATTTCCACAGTCTTGGTCCTAGTAGCCAGCTGATACAGTTTTCTTGCCAGACATCTGTTTGGGACAATGTCAGAAGCCTTGCTGATGTCCAGGTTTTCTGCTAATACTCCTCTGTCAAGTTGACCTTTAACATGGTCATTAAACTGGATCATATTTCACTGACAACTTGCTTTAGTTATGAATATAATTAAACTGCTGGCCTAGATAATATTTTACTACCGGCCCTCCCTATCATTCTATCTCCATGACCTTAACTGACAGTGTTGTTAAGGCAATAGGCTAGTAGTTTTGTGGACTTTTCTACTCTTCTTACTTGTACAAGGGTGCCAGAATAGTTGTGTTTTAGTCCTGTATTAACTGAGCTATTAAACATCTCCATATTGGTGGTATGCTAATACAGAGGCCCTATTTCCAAGAACTCTATGAGATAGTCCTTCTGGTCTCTTATGCTTTGTTCTACCTAAGGGCAACCAGTTCCTACACAACTTCCTCCTACTCTGAGTGTCTGTCCTTTGTTCTCCTCATTCTGTTCTGCCTCCCTCCCGGCATGATACTTTCTTGCTTTCCTTTCTGAAGACTGAAGAAAAGTATTTATTAAGAACTTCTGCTTTTTCCTAGACTTCAGCTTGGACAGTCTGTCCCTCCCTTCTGTCCTTCTGCTGTGTACTATAAATGGCTTCTCTTCCTTCTTTTCCTGATCCCTTTTGATAGCTCCCTTAATACACACATTTGAAATTATTTGCTTTTGTACTGTACCCTAGAAAGGAATTTCATCCACAGGAATGTGTAGAGAGTGAGGCTGCATACAACCTGCAGCCATGACTGCTCACACCAGCTTAGACATCAAAAACAGTCTCTGTGAAATCCAACAACAGAGCAGGTAATTAGAAATGAAACATTAGAGGGCTAATGTTTGCACACAGCAGGATGTAGTTTGGCTGCCAGATAACTCAAGAGGACTGTAGTGTATCCAAAACAAGGTAAGCTGTATACGTGTGGCACTGCATCCTTTTCAGCATGACCCTACAAACTGATTCCTGACACCAGCATCCTCTGCAGCACAAGTACAATGCAGGCATGACTGGGAATATGAAGCCCAGTGTCCTCATGCCAATGCCAACCAGCTCGAGGTAAGCGGTGAATTATGTGATGAAAACCAAAGAGAGGATGCGCTACAGACATGATGCAAGCATTTCACACAAACACTAAAAAGTGCAAGATAACAGAAAATATGTGCAGTCATCATATTTGAAGTAGAAAGTCAGGTGTTTGGCAAAGCAAATTCAGACAATCATTTGAATGACTAAACTTAAAGAAAAACAGTTTTATTTTGATATTCTATTGCTATGTGATTGCCCAAACAGCAAGTTTTTTTTTTTGCAACCCAAAATGACTTGATGGTGAATGAATACACTTATATTGTTTTGTTTTGGAGCTCAGTAATTCTTTCCCCAATTCACTGTGTCATCAAAAGATGAAGTCCTTATGTCCTACCCTCTCATGCAAGAGTTTCTTTATACTTATCTAGAAGACCAGTACTCAGAATTACTCTGTCTGGACAGGATGTCTTCCATCATTCTTAAAGTGACAACAAATACAGTGGAAATAAATTATCTCTTATTCTTCTTCATCTACAGAATAGTGTTTAAAACAGATATTCAGTCATCATTCAGTCTGTCATTAATATCGTTTCTTTACTCTGACACCTCAAAGTAAGAGTGAGAGAAGCCAACTGTAATTAGCACTGTATAGTAAAAGAGCTATTATACCATGACCCCCCATTAATATTCCAAAACGTGCACGCTGATTGGCCAGCGTGCACATTGTAAATCGACTTATACTAATGGAAAAAAGTCCGGTCACCCGGACTTTTTCCATTAGTATAAGTCTCTTTTAAAACACTGTCTCGCTATGTTAAAAGAGGTTAACATTGCGACACAGGTTTAAAAAAAGCAACGGAGATCTCCGTTGCTTTTTTTAAAGCTGTCTCGCTATGTTAAACTCCTTTAGTGTAAAAAGCAACGGAGATCTTGCTTTCTCTGTTGCTTTTTTTTAAACCTGTCTCGCTATGTTAAATGGGTTTAACATAGCGAGACAGCTTTAAAATAAGCAACGGAGATCTCCATTGCTTATTTTAAAGCTGTCTCACTATGTTAAACCCATTTAACATAGGGAAACAGGTTTAAAAAAAAAAAAGCAACGGAGAAGGCAAGATCTCCGTTGCTTTTTACTGTTTCGCTATGTTAAATGGGTTTAACATAGCGAGACAGCTTTAAAATAAGTAACAGGCATCTCCGTTGCTTATTTTAAAGCTGTCTCGCTATGTTAAACCCATTTTACATAGCGAAACAGTAAAATGCAATGGAGATCTTGCTTTCTCCGTTGCTTTTGGCCACAGCTGTGATGTACTGCGTAGGCATGCGCAGTACATCAGAACTGCCGCGGATACCAGACAGCTGCGGAAGGGCAGCAAAGAGGCATTATACAATGCCATTATTTAAGAAAAGTAATTATTTCTTTTCTTAAATAATGTCATAGTATAATAGCAATAACCCACTTCTGGGTGTGGGTAATGCAGGATTTACCCACGGTTGTCTTTGTTTGGTCCCTCTGGCTTCGCCCTCGGGACCAAACCATGCCAACCATGGGTAAATCCCACATTACCCACACCCAGGCGTAGGTTATTGCTATATTAATTCTTCAGAATTAAAGGTTCACTACTATATCTCTCAGTTGTCCAGAATTTCACATCACATTCTTATTTTTGCCTAATAATTTTATTCTGTATTTCATAAAATTTGTGGTTTTCTGCCAAATTACTAATGAATGAACTTACTAAATTCGTAGTTCTTTACTAGGCTAGCCGCTTTAATAGGCCATTCTAAGCCTAGCCAGTTTCCCTTCTAAAGGCAAGGTAAGAACTGAACACTGTACCACGAACGATTTTGTAAATCAAAGACCTTAACCATTATACCAACCCCCAACCAGTATTAACACACATTTGAGTTTCAGATTTCATATTGTTCAGAAAATGCATGGTAATGCAAATCCTGTTATTCTAGCAACTTTCTAAGCTTCAGAAAGTAATGCGTAAAATCTGTCCTTAATTTTGGATTTTGTCTCCCCATTATTTTTCGCTTCTTCCAGTCTTTCTGCACTAAGCAGTTGAGAGGCACGTGGAAAAGCAAGAAAGGATTCAGGTTTAAAGGCATTTTGCTATGTAGGCTAACCATTAAAAGAGATAGGCAAGATGACACAGGAATCATGGAGACCAGTTTGTACTTGTACCTTTGCTTTCTAGATAATTACTACAGAATTATTGACAGGTGTCTGAAATTTGAAGAAATACGAACTTCCAATTATTTAAGCTTTTTATTTATCTAAGAGGTTACTGCATGCTGACTGCTTGTAAGGAAAAATAATTAATGCTGATTCATATTTTATACCTTTATTTTCATCTTCAAACACCGATCACATCTACGTTAATATCCATAATGTGTGAATTTACAGATAAAGAAAGACTCTCTTGTGCATCAGATATACTGCTCAACTGCTGTGATTTAGGGATAGACCTAGGATTTTGGATTTCAGATTTACCTCTGCTGCTGTTCCTTGTTTTGGTAATGTTTCACATGACATCAGACATGTTTTTGTATACATATATCAACATGCATATACCAACAAGGCATATGAGCATATACATAAGATTCCCTCTTTCTAAGTACATATGGTCTAGAGAGTAAAGACCCATATTAAAAAGTAAGCAAGTGCTCCTCTTTTTGAGCCTCTGCTATGATTTTTGAAGGCCATTGCTATGAGAGGTATGGCACAAGGTCTGATAT
This sequence comes from Protopterus annectens, assembly GCF_019279795.1. Taxonomy (NCBI): domain Eukaryota; kingdom Metazoa; phylum Chordata; order Ceratodontiformes; family Protopteridae; genus Protopterus; species Protopterus annectens. The sequence goes on from NC_056746.1 coordinate 760,854,261, forward strand.
AGTCTTCAATTGGTGATTGTCGATTTCACTATGCAAGACACTCTCAGGAAACAAAATCAAAATAGTGAAAACACAGAGAGAAAAGCCCTGCCACCCAAATTTCAGTAAACAAACATTGGCCTGTTTATTTGTTATCCAATGCCCCTTTTTTGCCATAGCCTGCATCGAAGGGAGTACAAAGTTAATTACAATAAATCATTTAAAACATGAAGGCACAGTCATCATAATTGTTGTGGCATATTACAGAGGTTTGTACATGATGAGGACAGCTTACAGCAAGTGAAGCTATGTATTCAAGTGAAGAGCTATCAGGAGCTGAGAAATACACTGGTGACTTGGTTACTGTGAGGAAGATTTTGTTAAGGAGTACAGTATATACAACAGGTACATATAAAATGCATATGTAAAGACATCTTATTCTTTATCTCCTTGAGCTGCTCTCATCCTTTCAATTTGTTTCAGCAGGCTGTGTTGGTACAGTTGCTATTTTTACTACATTGTGCAGTAGCAGGATAAATCAGATGCTAGAAATCTGAGAGAAGGGTTATTCACTGTCATTGTAGCCTGTACATTTACATTAATCTCAGAGTTGCTATTTTACTTCCTCTCTGGAGGAAGCTAAGTCTGCTCATAAGCTGGACTCTTTAACTGATACAGCAACTAAGGTTCTACATTGCTTATAGTTTTTATAATCTAATAATGTAACAGAAATATTAAAATATTGCATGGGAAAGAGCTGACTCTTGTATCAGATTTAAGGCCAGGACATTTGAACACACACACACACACACACACACACACACACACACACACACACACACACACACACACACACACACGGGGGGTATTTTCATTTGAACATTTACTGAAGATCCAGCTAATGTCACATGATTCACAGTCCACTAATTGATATGTGAAAGTTACATTGATTATTCACATGTACCATATGTGATACCCCATTACTGAAGCTAAATTTATTCAGGGTCTATATTAGATCATCGACCGCTTAAAGAAGCGAATGGTGATTAATCGACCCTATGTAAACGAAAGCTTACAATCTCAAATTGTCAGAACAGCGATTCTTTTCCTAGGGAAAAAAATCGGTAATCCAAAACACATACACACCAAACAAACAGCAATCCACACACATACACCTAAAATCTTACAACTAACCCTACACTAAACTATACACACACCACTAACTATCCACGTACCTTAACCCAAACCCTAAACCTAAGGTCCGTCACTATCGCACTCTCACCTCACCCACTCCCTAACCCTAACTCACCTAACCCGCCTTAACCCTCATGTCCACACAATCGCACACATACCTAACCCGCGGCCTAACCCTAACTCACTTAACCCGCGCTAACCTCACATCCACACAATCGCACACTTACCTGAAACTGACCTGTAACTTTCCACCAGAGTACTAAAAATACCAAAGCAACAGAAACAGACAACCAAAATCTTTCCCTAGGAAAGAATTTGGGTTTCTGTTGTTTCGATATTTTATGCTTTCACTCCGTAGCGTTTGATATTAGAACATTCGAAGGTTTTAAACCTCCATGTTCTAATATAGACCCTTTATTCAAGAAATGAGTATATTTAAACAGGTGAATAATAATAATAATAATGCTAATAATAATCATAATACCATAATTGCATCTATGAGTCAGGCATACAGTACATTCTGTTGAGAAATATGTACAGTCATTATGTCCAAACATTGAATATATGCAGTCACTAGATTGGCTTGGACTGTCCTTAATCTTCATATCACCACTCAGACTAGCAGTATTGAAGCCCAAGGTATTGTGCATGAGTTGTTGTGGAGCCCATTGTAGTACTGGATATTGAGGTTACATCTTTTGAAATGACACTTGTAAAACTGTTAGTATCTATGTGGCCCACAGGGAGGAAGCCCTGACTATGATCCAAAAGACCTGATCTTGATTAAAATCCCAGACACTTGAACCAAAGATGAGAAAAGAAGGAATGACTAGCTATATGCATACTTGGAGTTGCTGGGCAGGTACAGGAGTGTGCAAGGGTGTGCCAGTTGCTGTTTTTCATAGTAGAGTCTGGAAATCACTCATTGAGATGGCAGGTGGGTGGGTGGATTGAGGAACTTGTTACCAAGAAGGCAAAGTGTACACCCTCACAATGTTTGTTGCATGTCTCACCTGATGGCATCATCCAGCATGCTGTGAAGATTAGGTTTACAAGCTGGCAGCAGTATGAGTTTCTGGGACTGACCATGCACTGCTCTGTGGAGTGTGATGTACCCCTTCTGAGCCTACATATTTCCCCTTTGAAGAAGGGCCTTACTGGTGCAGGTCACATCAAGAGTCAACACAAGTGTAGAGACTATAAAGACAGGATGATATCACTAACCTGACCCAAGGGACTAGATGTTAGTAGTAGGTGTGCAAAAAAGAGTATATATCCAGGTATATAGATCAATATATCAACAAATATAGCAGTACATATGTACCAATGAAACTGAATAATAAGATATTTTCTCTTACTTTGTGATGTTTTTTGTCTGCATGTTTATTATTATTCAGAAAGTCTTGCAGATACCCGAATGTGTGGTGTCTCAGTATCAGCCTATGTGGTTAAAATGATAACAAAAGCAAGCTAATGGTTAGAAATTTTCATTAAACTTAAGAAGATATCCCAGTAAGGAAAAACTAGATATCTCCTAAGTGTTTTCTTATGTTTCTGCTACTTAGAAACTAATCCATATTTAAATGTTCTTTATTACTGATACACAAAAAGCAATCAGACATGCATCAAATTTAAGAAAGAGACCTCCCATCATGAATTCAGAATCATCATCTTCTTTCAGCTGTTCCCGTTAAGGGTCACCACAGCAGATCATCTGTTTCCATTTCTTCCTGTCCTGTACATCTTGCTCTGTCACACCAACCACCTGCATGTCCTCTCTCACCACATCCATAAACCTTATCTTAGGCCTCCCTCTTTTCCTGTTACCTAATATCTTCATCCTTAGCATCTTTTTCCCAATATACTCAGAATCCCTCATCAGCACATGTCCAAACCAGTGTAATCTTGTCTCTCTGGCTTTATCTCCAAACCTTCCAACCTGGGATGACCCTCTAATATACTTATTCCTAATAGAATAATTTGTCATATTTACTGTATACTTGTCTTTTAGTAGGATGGATGTTCTCATACCATCAGCCATCATACTGGAGATAATCCTTCATATGCTGAGGGTCCACAACCCTCCAAAATTCAACACAAGCATAAAGCATCTTCAGCAATATTGTCTACCTATTAAGCCTACCATCTCATATAGTACAGAGAGCTCAGAGTCATAGATACTAAGCTCATAAGTTAGGCATCCACTAACCCAGACATTCTAGCTATAGGTGACTCCATTGTAAGACATATATATGTATCTCTTGCCAGGATAATCAAGGAAAGCATGACAGTTAGTTGTCAGTGTGATGCCAGGATCCATCAGATCACACATGCATTAATGTCCTTGAACAAGTACTAATATAACTCTGTCATAGTACTTGTGGATGTCAATGACTTCAGATGTACCTCCTTGGACTGTATAAGAGAGACATGATGGACCTATTAGACTGTGTCCTTGGCACATATGAACCTAGCATTGAGCAGCATTCTACTTTCTCCAAGGATGATGCTGCAATATGAGCAAAAAATAATTTACCTCAATAACTGGCTCAGTTCTTGCCCTTTGAATGGGCTCCAATGTTTGTCAGCCTGTGAGATATGCCGGACAGATTAGTCTGCTTCAGCAGGGATGGCCTGCATATGTCCTTTATATGGTTTAGAATATGACACAAGATAGCTACAGTGTCACCCAGTAATAAACCTAATATCAGTTTTCATGGGTCATCTTAACCATTCAGCTATAGATTGGGAAATCTATGTCACCACCACTAGTGCAGAACCACAGAGATTCCTGGACTTTATTAATACAAATGCCCTGGAACAACTAGTTAGAGTACTGATAAGGGTGAATAACAACTTTACCTTGTCCTTATTAAAATTGGGGGATCTAACACCATTCCTTGCTTATCTCCGTCAGTTGTTTGGTGTCCTTTACAATAAATTGAATCCAGGTTCCACTTCCACCTGTGGTACCTTTAGAAATTTCTCCAAGACAAACTACCTACACTCAGGTGTTAGATTCACAAGCTTCATATCCCCATCAAGCCCAGTTAACTCTATTGACTATATGTAAACATATACCAATAAACTATATCAGCATTTAAACATTGCATAAATGTAGCTATACCCAGTAGAAACAAGCAAAGTGGAATACCACAAAAACAGCCCTCCCCCATGGAAGTGTAATATCAGCAAGGTTTATACTTAAAGAAAGAGTAAGAAAGATAAGAGGAGCAATACACGGAATGACAGAGGCTAATCATTACATTACAAAACAACTCAGGTGCTTAATTAAATATAGCAAAGCCAAGTCTGAAGTGAAAATAGGCACCACAGCAATGGACTATCACTGAGCTGATTGTTAATGATGTTCCCTACAATGTTTACTCCCCCTCATAAATACTTGCTCCTGAAGTGCACTAAAAGTTGTTTCAGAGTTTTTTTTGTTTTTTTGTGATCAATCTGCATTCGGTTGAAATGTTTGTCAATAGATCAAAATAAGCATGTCATCACTACGGGAATAAGCTCAATATTTAAAAAAAATGTAATGGTTTCACTACAAGCACACAAGTCACAAGAGCTTTGAAACCATTCTCTCAGAGCCAGGGACTCAAGCACCTTAGCTTAGCTTAGCTAGGATACTGCTAACTACTGCTAGGGGTTAAGCTCAAATATTAATTTGGGTAAGCAGCTGTGTGAAGGGAGCGGGAGGTGTGGATGTTCATCGTGTTACACTGCTGCAGTCATTACACTTGGGTTATCCTGCCATCAGGCAGACCCGTAGTCGGCCAGTGTTCCAAAGTCTTGGTCTGGCATTGGTTGCTATCGCTTCTTCCCTGACGTCAGTGCGCCAGGGGGATATAAGATGCATCCAACACCATTTTCTCAAGTCTTTCTTGCCGTGTGGTGCCCAAAGCAGAAGCAGTTCGCAAGTGCCGGTCGGCTGACTCCTGAGATTTTCGAAGTCGAATTTCAGATCCGAAGTCTTCAATAAAGCTAAGTACCCCATTGGGGAAACATTTTTCTTGCCTCAGACCGATGTCAGAAAAAGTTAATAATTGTATTTCTTGTGGGAAGCAAATACCTCATAAGGACTTCCACTCTTACTGTATTCCATGCCTAGGCCCTGATCACGACGTCACTAGTTGTCGGTTTTGTGCTAGATTTACCAAACGCACTATAAAAAGATGTTTTGATTTTGCTTTACACTACTTTGGCCGAAGGTTCAATTATACTATGCCGTCGGAACAACCGATGACCGCAATTCTGAAAAAAACGCAAAGACAAGGATAAAGACAGGCGTCCGAGGTCCAAAACCGACGAAGAAACCTCTTTTAGGCCAGTCACCGGTTCGCCGGTTCTCAGTGAGGTGCTTTCGCAGCCCCTCACACCCGCTACCTCAGAGCCACAGGCCGCCTATGACTCCCATGTAGAGACAACTAGGCCTCTGGAAACTAAAGGTATTGAGCCTACGGAAACTAATCCCTCAGATGGGTCCAGAGTCGCTGAGCAGGCATCGGCTTCTGAGGGTGTTTTCAGACCTTCACAACTTACCATTAAAGCAACAGCCAAGACAAAAGTACCATTAAAGACAAAGAAGCAAGTACAGCATTCTCCTGGACAGTCCTCCATGCCTAAGAAACAGATGCTTAAAATGGCCGAAGACCTCATTACTCTAATTAGGGGTTCCCATCCCCCTCATGAGAAAAGGCCTAGGCAGGATACTGACTATGATTCCACTAATCAGGTTTCCATTTCCTCTGATTCCTCTTCAGACCAGGGATACTCTCTACCCCCTATGAAGACTCTGATGCTTAAGAATCTATCCCTTCAGCCTCTCCTCCTGAGGATTATTCTTTTGGGGAAACTTTACATACCATGAGGGAGCATTTCCATTGGGAAAGTCAGGATTATTCAAATCCAAGAAAAGGCTCAGGGATTTCCTTTTATTGCCTCAGCACAGGCCCCTAGCTATTCCTCCTGTGCTAGATATTGTGGATGATGTGTTCTCTGAATCCAGCTTATCTCCTGATTCTTTGCCCCCTGCACCAGCTAAGCCAGATAGGTATTATAGAGTCCCTGACTCTCACAAGTTTTTTTATAAAAATCCTTCTGCTGATCCAGAAACTATTTCCCAGGGTCCAAAAGGGGTTAAGGCTTCCATTGCAAAAAATCCAGTACCCTCTGACAGAGATTTGAGAGCTTTGGATAGATGGGGGAAGAAAGTTTACACTTCTGCAACTTTAACTATAAGGCTTTAAATTGCCAGTTTCACATACTTAAGTACCAACAATATTTAATGGCACAGTTAAAACAGAAAATGCTTGCAAGCTCAGAAGCTCCTGACTGTAAAGAAATGCAGGATTTATTGCATGCAGTTGAACAGGTGGGAAAACATACTCTGCAATGTGGTTTTGATTCTTTAGAGGCCTCTTGTAGAGCCGCAGTTACAGGTTCTGTGATTCGAAGACATGCTTGGTTAAAAGAACAGAGTTTACCTGATCATGTTAAGGTAAAATTATTGGATGCTCCTTTACAGCATGATACCTTGTTTGGTGTTAAGGCAGAAGAGGTGTTAAAGAAAATGGAGGATAAAGCTAAATCTATGCAAACAGTCAAGGATTTCTTACAGGTACAGCCAGCTCAATTTAGCAGAAATTGGCCAACAAAGAATTGGTCCTTTCCAGTATCAGACAGGCCACAGAGAGGCAGATACAGACACCCAAGAGGCAGATCTCAACCCTAAGGCTCTAACTGACAACGATAGTGGGGCACCTTAACCCCAAAAGGAGGTGAGGACAAGTCTCAACCTTACAGGAAACAGTCCCAATGACTTCCCCCTTCGTACGCCAAGCACCCCCCTTTTGGCAGCCCCTTTAGGGGGGAAAACTAGCACTTTTTTCTCAAAACTGGCAAACAATCACCCAAGACAAATGGGTTCTGAATATTGTATCTCAAGGTTTCAGGTTCTACTTTCATACTTTACCAAGGCTAAAAGGAATGCCAGACCTGCCACCAAATCAATGGGCAGAGGCACAAAAACAAATTTCAGCCCTCATGGACATGAGAGCTATTCAAAAAGTACCACAACAGGAACAAGGACAAGGATTTTACTCAAGACTCTTCCTGGTCCCCAGAAAGGACAAGGCCTGGAGGCCCATACTAGACCTTTCAGTTCTAAATACTTACCTGGATATTCCGAAATTCAAAATGTTGACATTACAGCAGCTTCTACCCATGCTGGGCAAGAAGGCTTGGCTTGTTACTCTGGACCTCAAAGAGGCATACCTGCATGTCCCTTTCAGGCAAAATTGCAGAAGATACCTCAGATTCAAAGCTGGTACAATGCACTACCAATTCTCTGCACTGCCCTTTGGCTTATCTACTGCGCCCAGGGTCTTTACAAAGTGCCTGGCACCAGTAATTGCATTTTGCAGACAAAAAGGAATTCAAATATATCCATACCTGGACGATTGCCTCATTCAAGCAGAGACAAAGGACATCCTTCTACAGCATCTGGCATTTGTAAAAAGGTTGCTAATTTCTCTAGGGTACACAGTAAACGAAAAGAAGTCAAAACTAGTGCCCTCACAACAGATTATATTCCTGGGTGCCAGCTTAAATACAATGGCCCAGATGGCTTATCTCACGCCAGACAAACAAGTTCAACTAACTCAATATTTTCAATTACTGGCAAACAAGTCCCATCTCCCTGCAACAAAAATTCTGCAGGCCCTGGGATTCATGGCATCCTGCATACTACTAATACCATATGCCAGACTGCCTATGAGGAAATTACAATGGTACCTAAAACGTGTTTGGACTCAACACTCTCACAGTTTAGAAGCAGTAATACCAATGATTCCCTGCCTACAACAGGAGTTTCAATGGTGGGCACAGGCATGTCACCTAAACAAGGGTCAGCCTTTTACCCTACCCATAGCCAGGCAAACTCTAACAACAGATGCTTCGGATTATGCCTGGGGAGCACACATGGCAGGAAAATGCATTCAGGGCCAGTGGACCACAGACCAGATGCATCTTCACATCAATCAAAAAGAGATGTTGGCTGTTCGAAATGCCCTAACAGCTTTCAAGAACCTTCTGCATCCAGGACAATTATTATTAAAGACAGACAATGCCACAGTAATGTGGTACATAAACAAGCAAGGGGGCACTCATTCTTATCCCCTATGCAGGCAAGCCATGACCTTGTGGAATACAGCTCTAACTTATCAAGTTCATCTGCAAGCACAATTCCTGCCAGGAAAGAAAAATACTCTGGCAGACGATCTCAGCAGAAATATCATGGACCCTCACGAATGGAAATTGAATCCACAAATCTTCAGCATGGTAACGCAAAAATGGGGATGCCCAGACATAGATCTTTTTGCCTCCTCACTAAATTGCCATCTACAAAAATTCTGCACAAGGACTTATCAAACACAAGCATGGAAAGTGGATGCTCTCTCCTTCAGCTGGAAAAGCCTAAAAGTTTATGCCTTCCCACCACTGCCTCTCCTCTCAAAGGTACTCCTAAAAGCCAGACAAGAAAAACCACAAATGATCCTGATTGCTCCAGACTGGCCACGCTAGCACTGGTACCCAATCTTAAAGAACTTAGCTCAAGGCCCACCATGGATTTTGCCTCAAATTCCACACTTTCTGACTCAACAAAACAATCAGATCCTGCACGGTCAGCTCAAAACCTGGCTGCATGGCAGATTCATTAGTCAAACAGGCAACACCTCTCTCTAAAGCTGTTATGGATGTCATTTTGGAGGCCAGGAGGCCTAGCACCAGGAAAGCTTACTCAGAAAAATGGAAGAGATTCTGCGCCTGGAACTAGGCTCAAAGCCTTGACCCTCTTGTCCCAAACATTCCTCAGATTTTACAATACTTAACTGAGATGCTGGACAAAGGCCTATCATTCTCATCAGTTAAGATCCACGCCTCTGCCATTTCAGCACATTACAACACGGATCCTCCTTTATTCTCTCACCCCTTGCTAAAGCAGTACCTCAGAGGGGCTAAAAACATAAGACCGCCCCAGAGAGCACCAACACCAAATTGGGACCTCAATTTCATTTTGGAAAAACTGACCCTGCCACCTTTTGAGCCAGCCAATACAGCCAATTACAAAAAAAAAAAAATTTTATCATGGAAAACAGCTCTGCTCCTGGCAGTAACTTCAGCACGAAGAGTCTCAGAGCTACAGGCATTAATGGCAGTGGAACCTTTTATAATTTTTCATCAGGACAGGGTTTCTTTAAGGACAAATCCTACCTTTATGCCAAAGGTGGTATCTAGTGTGGCTCTTAACCAAACCATCCATTTGCCAACATTTTATCCAAACCCCCAGAATAAATGGGAGAAACTTCTGTACTCTTTGGACATACACAGGCAGCTATGCTTCTACTTGGACAAAACATAAGCTTTCAGGAAAACTGAGCAACTGTTTGTAGCATATGCTGCAGGATCACAGGGCAAGGCTATGTCAAAGCAGACTATATCCAAATGGATAGGACACTGTATTCGTTACTGCTACACACAGCATGGAAAATCAGTCCCTAATAACATCAGGCCACATTCCACCAGGGCAACAGCCACTTCAACAGCCTTTCTCAGAGGAGTACCTACCAAGGAAATTTTGGAGGCTGCAACTTGGAGTTCAGTGCACACCTTTACCAAGCATTACCACTTGCCTCTTTACTCTAAATCCAGAGCAGGATTTAGACCAGCCACCCAACCTTAGCTTTGGGATTCTACCCAAGTGTAATGACTGCAGCAGTGTAACACGATGAACATAGTACAGTTTTGTACCTACCATAAATGTAGATGTTCGAGTGTTCACACTGCTGCAGTCCAGGTTACCCTCCCTCCATCCCCTCTGAACTAGCTGGACTTATCTATACCTTTCTATCCTATACAACCTTTGAGGTGTATTTGCTTGTAACTGAAGGTATTGTTTTTTATTTTCTATGGAACTGCTTATTGTAAACTTGTTTCTCTTTTAAATTATCTTTCGTTCTTTTTGTTTTTGTAATATCTGATTTTAGCTATTATCTTAGAGTAGTAAATTTTTTTTATGTAATGTACTTAGTATATAGTGGAGCTTTTCTCCTCGGGCCTCTGCTGAAAATGGACATGTATCCAGCCAGACTAGCCCGGTCAACAAATGTAAAATAAAATAAAATAAATAAAATAAATGTATATTTTTTACTAGCAATATGTATTGCCTACCTACTTGGGGGCACCTGACATCTGGGGCAAGAAAAACTGAAGAAAATGGCATCAGATGCATCTTATATACCCCTGGCACACTGACGTCAGGGAAGAAGCGACAGCAACTGACGCCCAACCAAGACTTTGGAACTCTGGTCGACTATGGGACTGCCTGACGGCAGGATAACCCAAGTGTAATGACTGCAGCAGTGTGAACACTTGAACATCTACATTTATGGTAGTTACAAAACTGTACCTTTTTAGGGTTAAGTAGTAGGCGGGGAGTTTTAGGGTTAGAGGAATTTAGGCATGGGTGTAGTTTTAGGTTTAGGGAGTAAGAGGGAAGTTTTAGAGTTATGGAGCAATCATGGAATTTAGGTTTACAGAGCAGGGGTTTGGAGTTTTAGGTTTAGGAAGTAATCTGAGACTTTAAGGTTAGGGAGGGGTGAAGTGGTGGTTTAGGGTAAGGGACTGAGAAATTGGGTTAGGAACTGGGTGGGAGTTTTATGTTTAGGGTTTAGGTCCTGGTAGGGCTATAGTTTACAGGATTGGGTGTTAGAAGGACTATGTAGAAACAGGAGATGGGTTACTGGAAGTTAGAGCACTTCCTTTTCTGATCAAGTGACAGCAAGCAAGTGTATCATTAGATAGTAAAATGTTAGCTCCTGCAGTAGACCCACATTTAGTATAGTATTGTTTAAGAAACATGAACATCCATGCACCTACCCCTCTTAGATTAGTTTGCCATGTGTGGCCTTAGCAAAAACACAATGCTCCAGATTCTCAGAGGATCACAGAGCACAGAGGCATGCAGACTCATGCAATCCAGTAAGATTTTGATCTCAGAAGGGGTAACATTTGGTTCTGAAATCAAACTTCTTGACTGGGTGGTTCTCTTTCTCTCTCTCTCTCTCTCTCTCTCTCTCTCTCTCTCTCTGTCATTTTAGGATATGTGCCTGGGTGAGTACAGGGACAACCAATAGTCGCTGACAGGTTGCTGTACAGCTGGAGTTTTTGCCAGTAGAATAGATGGCTGGCTCACTCTGACTGCATGCTGCAGAAGGGGAAATTGGCTTTGTTTGTACATCTGTACCTAAAAGCTATTTGAATAATTTGTTCATCTTGGAGTTCATTATAGTGGCCTTGACCTGGAGCGATCTACTGATTTTGTTGCTAGGAGATATCAGCACTTATGTGGGAATGATAGACATTGGCTAGGAGATATTAGCACTTATGTGGGAATGGTAGACATTGATAACGTGCTGAGATTGGGAGGAACATACAGTTGGACTTACTTTCAGCTCCAACAAACCCACCAAAACAAACCTCAGAAATTCTGGTCAGGCATTAATAAACTTCTACACCCAGCTTGATCACTCACACCCACCCCTTCAGGTTCTGATCACAGTAGTCCCAAGCAAATAGCCAACACCTTCAACACTTTCTTCACAAAGACCATTCAATCACTTGCCAATCAGCTATCCCCTGACACCTCATCTTCCACCACCTCAAACTCTAACACACCTCAGTCATTTCACTTTCAACCTGTTCCCACATCCCTTATCTGTACCCTAATTCAAAAACTTAAATCTACGACCCTCTCAGCAGATCTACTACTTGCAGAATATCTACAAAAAGCTGTAAAAGCCATAGCCTACCCCATATCCATCCTGATTAATAGAACCATTACTGAAGGTAATGTTCCATCAATCTGGAAAATTTCATATATTATCCCCCTGCATTAAGGTGGTAACTCCAACGAATTATCAAACTATAGATCTACAGCCATATTATCTCCACTGGCAAAAATCATGGAGAAATGCATTCACAAACAGCTGTTAAGCTTCCTATTAGAAAAAAACTTACTAGCTAAGAGCCAACATGGTTTTAGACCATTTCATAGCACCACCTCTGCTCTTTTATCCTTCTCTGACCACATTAATAAATATCGGAATAATGAGCTTCTATCCTCGGCCCTCTTTATTGATTTGTCAAAAGCATTCGACATGGTAAACCACCAACTACTCATTAACATACTCAAAAACCTGTCACCAGATACAGTGGCTATACAATGGTTCCAATTCTATCTAAACAGCAGGCAACAGGCTGTATTATGGGAGAATAACATATCTTCTAACCTCCCGATTACCGTTGGTGTCCCTCAAGGCTCCATACTAGGACCACTCTTATTTTCTATATTTATAAATGACCTACATGCTGCAATACCTCAAGCTACCTGTATCCAATATGCAGATGATTCAACATTAATATGCTCAGCCACTTCTCCATCAGATCTTTAGTCACTGACCCAAAATGTGTTTAATACAGTTGAGAAATGGCTTCTACACCGATGTCTTATCTTGAACCCCAAAAAGACAAAACTTCTATTATTTGCTCCCACCGGTAGATGCTCCCCACTTAATTTTACTGTTACAGCAAGTAATGGTACTATTATCTCTCCTGATCTCACTACAAAACTACTTGGGGTACTAATAGATAACAACCTTACCTTTGATTCCCATATAAACAGTACTATAAAAACAGTCAACAATAAACTAGGTTCAAACCCTTTCTAACCCCACTAGCCAGGTCCACTATTTCCCATACCCACTTAATCTCTACCCTACTATATGCCTCCCCTATATATACTAAACTATGTAAAAGCAACTTGAACAAGCTGGCCATCTCCTACAATAACATTGCCAGATTTGCAACTGGGCCTTCCTACAGAACCCATCATTGTACAATCTTAAACAGCTAGGATGGTTAGAGCTGCCAAATCTTTTAACATTTAACCAACTAACAGTTGCCCACAAGATCCTGTATCAACCTACTAACATACCAATACTGACAAATCTTATTACCACCTATAGCAACCTAAAGACCTTATGCTCATCTAATAAACAACTTGTACAAATATGTAAAACTAACAATTTGGCTGGTGACTCTCTGTTCTCTAACACTATTGGCAAAACCTGGAACTCCCTCCCCAGTGATCTAACCTCCCTTACCTCAAGCACCCTATTTAAAAGCAAACTGAAACCATACCTTAAAGCACAATGGTTATGCCCCTGTGCTAACCCTAACTACCTCACTTACCAATGGGTATTACTCATCTTTTCTGCATGTGCTAGATACTTTTCTGTCACCTAAAAAGATATGCATCTGTACAGTTGAAAAATGTTTATTTGTGATTTCACTGCTATGACTAACTATACCAGATATGTACTAAATTTGTGAGTAAAATTCCAATGTAAAGTAAAAAACTGTAATGTACCTCAATTTTTTTGTAAAATCGCTCTTACTGTAAATAATATTGTAAATGTGGAGCTTTTCTCCCCGGGCCTCTACTGAAAATGGACATGTATCCAGTTGGACTAGCCCGGTCAACAAATGTAACATAAATAAATAAACAGCTTTACTAACATGAACTCAAATGTCAATGTATATGTTGTATTTCAATGCTAGTCATGGGCTGTCCATAATGATTATATCTGAACACAGTATTGATTATAAATGCAACTGGCACCATAACACTTTATCTGAAGGTCAGTGACTGACTTTGTGGTCATGTCATCAGAACTGACACCGTATCTTCTGAATGGTCACATGAAAATGGTGTTGAACTGTTAACTGATTACCACTGGAAGTGTGTTAGGTTAGGCAGCCAGGGCACCAACTGTACAGACAGAAAAACCCAGATGTGCAATGAAGGCAAATGTCTTTCAGATACTTGTGAAGTATGTGATTGAGAGAGGTGGGGGATGAATAATCAAACTGTGCCCTGTTCAAGACCTTAGTAGGTGTGGTTGCACAAAAGAGCTATGGCCAAAATCAGGTTGTTATTTAGCATGGAGGTAACCCTAGGCCCCAGTGATAGATACCAATAAAAGCTTTCCATGCAGTACTGCAAGGGTGGAATCCAGACTTAACTTATAACTAACTACAGAGAAGGAAAGCAGCACGTGTAATAGTTGTCAGACTTAGAGGCCAGTTTGGAATCAGTTTTGAGCCCTTTTGGTTCAATTCTGGCTATGTGGTGTGTTTTGTAAACAGACTGTTCAATAAGTACTTTTAGATCGCCTGTTTAGTGATTAAGGAAACGTTTTCATGCTTTGATATATGAGGTAATATGATTAAAGTATCTCATGAGTTGGGAATGGGACATAGCCCAGGCTATTCTGACTAATGGTACAGAAAGGCTGATCTCAAATTAAAATGTTTTCAAGAGGAGAAAGAAACGTGTTGAGAAACTCCATAACAAGGTATACAGGCTCCTTTATGTAGACAGTGCCAAAAGCAATTGGCAAGAGTGAGTCAATTTCTGTAGCTGTGGTATGTTTATACAAATGGATTACTGATCTGCAAACACTGCTAGGTGAATCCTTACTTAGTTTACTTCATTGGTGTTCATGATAATGTGTTTAAAGCAGCTCAGGATGTGGTACTAGAACATTTGTTAAGAGATACCAACCTCAACTGGGGCCATCAACATGAGGTGGAAGGAACACTATGAGAAACCCCAGAACAAAGTTGAAAGGTCCTCCTCTGGCAATGTATATCCAGAAGGAAATGAAAGAACTGAGCCCATTCTGTTTATAAGGTCACTGTGACAGTTTAATAGTTCTGAGGTACAGGGGTGCATGAGTAGTTGAGCTCCAGGTGCATATTCTGAAGGTTGGGGTGCTTGAACTAATGCACATCATCAGTTTTACACAAAAGATGGGAACAGTACCTTCAGACATGCAAACTGGGTGGTGAAGCACCTTTTCTGGGCATGAAGGTGTTCTTTTTAAAGACAGATCCTGCTTCTCCATGGAAAATATTGTTCAATAAATGAATCCCATACTCTAAGAAGTGCAGAGCCTGCCCTGCCTGTTTTTATTTATTTTACGTATTTACTCTTTTGTTAAATGGATTAGTTCCACTAGGCCAGTGTCCTCTTTTCAAGGAAGAACCAAAGTGTTATTCATACTGACTAGGGAAATTTGGCCAGGGCATTGGGAACTTCCTCTACTCTTTTTTTAAATATGTGCTGTTGGATCTATTACATCCACCTCAGCTACCACTAACTCAGGCAGCTGGGACCTTGGTTTTAAGTCTCATCTGAAGGGCAGCGCACACAGGAGTGCAGCACCCCCCCCCCCTTATACTGCTCTGCAGTGTCAGCAATCAATCTACCTGGTGTCTAAAATTTGCTTTACTGCACATTAGTTGACATAAATAGCATCTGAACTTATCCTAGCCCTGCAGAGATGTCATACCCAAGGAGAACATGGGCAAATCACTTTTTGCTCACATTTGTGGCATCTGATGTTAAAGTAATGTCTTGACGTGCACAATGAACATGACCAATAATGTTTGTAACCAAGCATCATCACATTTATTATACTGTGACAGCAATCAATGTTTCAACAAAATGTTTCTATTTATTATCCACTGCATATTTAACCCCTTCTTCTTAACTATTTAATTAATATGAATTGGAAGTATTTCACCACAAGTCTGCTTTGTAAACTGGGTCTTCCTAGAAGGACTAATTTGGTTAACAAAATCTAAATCAATCCATCAATAAAAAAATAATCAGAATGTTAATAAATAAGTAAATAAACAAACAGTAAATAAATAACTAGTTAAACACAAATACTCATTCTCCCCTCTCTCCATCCATCTACTTTTGGAACTGATTGCCCTCATAACAGTGTTGGTGGTAACAGGCCAAGCAAGGTAGATCAGACTTTTCTGTCCTCTTATACACCTGGTGAGGGAATCCCCAGATGTTTCCAAACAAGCTGGGAAACATAGCCCCTCAGATGTGTCCTGGATCTTCCACAGGACCTTTTCTTGGTATGCCATGTTCACTACATTGAGTGAGGGAGGTACCCAGGGGTACAACTTACAAGATGCCCAAAACACTTTAATTAACTCCTGTCAGTATGGAAATACAATGACTGCAGTCAAAGATCACCCCAGCTTAGAAAATGAGTCCCAGTCCCTTACAATATCCTTATTTCTGCTGCTTGTATCTAGGATCTCATCCTTTCAGCCATGACCTGAAGCTCATGATAATAAATGAGGATGCATACACTGATTGCCTGGAACACTAAGACTAATTTCTCACAGTACATGCAGTATAGTACCCTTCAGCACAGTCACCATTTCACCCATCTAGCGGTCAGTCTCCTAATCACCTTTAATCGTCACTTATGAACCAGGGACGAGGATAATTAAAACTCCTTCACCTGAGATATCTATTCATCTCTCACCTGCACACACCAAAATGCTCTTTGTGGTACCGAACCACAACCTCTGATTTGAAGGTGCTGTCACTTCATAGTAACTTGAGGTTAAACTTTCTACAAAATGCCATAATGTGATTTATACTTACCCAGAGTGGACACTGTCTAGACTTTTGATATGCCTTGATACCCTGCCTGTGAATAATAGAAATGAAAAGAGGTGATGAGACACAACCTTTCCTGAGTCATTTGTCCACTTTGAATGTTTTTCACTTCATGCTGAGAGTATGGCTACAACTAGCACTATTCACTTCCTGGAACTATATACTGTTGTAGTACTTTAAAACAGATTTTACAGGGAACATGGTTGCAAACCTTCTCCAAACCCACAAATCACATGCACATAGTACTAGCAGACCTCCATGACCCCTATTAGGAAAAAGAGTTAATCCACTGTTCTATGGCTAGCAGAAATTTACACTGCTCCTTCTGAAGCAGAGAATCATCTCTTGGATGCAGTCAACTTTCCAGTACCATGGTGTATGTTTTCCTAGACAGGTTGGTTGCACGTTAGTTTCCTACCTGCATATTTGAAAGTAGGGAGCACACCATTCCAGGATGCCATATATGCGGAACTTAAAATGGTACATGCGTATTATCACAACCAGATTTGTAATGTTGATAATGTTTTCAGTAGTTTAAAATATTTGCTGTCATGTACAGTTTCTTAGCCTGAAATCAACAGCAGTATAGCGTGACATAGGTTTAGTTCAGGAAAAAAAAAGTAAGCTCTGCCTGTATTTTTGGGGATGATTATGCTGATTTACATCATTTAATCGCAAGCAGGTTGCAAGCAAGTCAGTGTTGATATATTAGCATTAAATCTTGAGTCCTTCACTGTGCTCTTGGGAAGTTATCGGAACGGTAGTTCTACCTCATTTTTATAGATACTTTTCCCGTGGAGGAACGTTCATGATAGCAAGTGTTCAGAAAATAGGATGAGGTTGAATAAAAGTAGCATAAATGGTACTTAATAGATGCAGGAAACATGTAATTTAAGCCTCCATAATCAGAAGTGTTTCTCAACTGTTGATTTTGGAAGCTCATTTCAAAAGTAGTACGACCAAGTAAAACAGTTAGAGGATGGCAGTTCCCAAGCTGTTCTGGTCATTGTAGTACACAAAATGGTTGTAGGCTGTGTGTTTTAAAAAACGAGCTTGATGAAAAATGTTGCCTGCTTGCAGTTGGTTGACAAACTCCTGTTTGCATTTCTTATTCCTGTTTGTGTTTCCCAAACACTGTGATACAGTAGTAACTCAGTGTTTACACACTCATTTTTAGTTAAAGCTAAAGTCATTTTGCCAAAACATTATAAATTATGCAACGTTACAAATCTGGTTGTGATAATACATAAGTACCCTTAAAATATATACTAAGCACAACAACCAAGAATGTCAACAGCCTTCAACATTTCTTGACAGATCTCATCTACTTCTTCTGCCTTGCCTCAGTGCAACAATGTATCTTCTGTTGTGAGCTGATCTACTGTCAGTGAATCCAGTTCCACAGCCTGATGTTCATCATGTTTCACTGTTGCAGTCATTACTCTTGGGTTATCCTGCTGGCAGGCTACCCGCAGTCGGCCTGAATTCCAAAGTCCTGGTCCGGCATCGGTTGCTGTCGCCTCTTCCCTGATGTCAGTGCGCCAGGGGTATAAGTCGAATTTCAGATCTGAAGTCTTCATTAAAGCTAAGTATCCTGTTGGGGAAACTGTTTTCTTGCTCCAGACCGATGTCAGAAAAAGTTAATAATTGTATTTCTTGTGGGAAGCAAATACCTCATAAGGATTTTCACTCTTACTGTATTCCTTGTCTAGGCCCTGACCACGATGTTGCTTGTTGTCGGTTTTGTGCTAGATTTAACCAACGCACTATAAAGCGTCGGTACGATTGTGCCTTTTATTACTTCGGCCGAGGATTCAATTATACTATGCCATCAGAGCAACCGACTACCAGAATTTCTAAAAAACGCAAGGATAAGGACAAGGACAGACATTCAAGGTCCAAAACCAACGATGAGGCTTCCGCTAAGCTAGTCATCAGTTCACCAGTTCTCAGTGAGGCGCTTTCGCAGCCCCTGACGCCCGCTACCTCAGAGCCACAGGCCACTTCCAACTCCCATGTGGAGCTGACTGGGCCTCTGGATACCCAAGGTATTGGATCTTCGGAAACTATTCCCTCAGATGGGTCCGGAGCTGCTGTGCAGGCATCGGCTTCTGAGGGTGTTTTCAGACCAACTCAGTTATATGTAAAACCATCTTCAGCTTCCAAGCCAAAGACTAAAGCAGCCCTAAAGACAAAGAAACAAGTACAGCATTCTCCAGGACAGGCTTCCATGCCTAAAAAACAAATGCTCAAAATGGCCGAAGACCTTATTACTTTGATCAGGGGTTCCCATCCCCCTCCTGATAAGAGGCCTAGGCAAGAGACAGAATATGAATCTTCAGATCAGGTTTCCATTTCCTCTGATTCCTCCTCTGATTAGGAATACTCTCTTCCTCCCTATGAGGATTCTGATGCTGAAGAATCAATTCCTTCAGCTTCTCCTCCAGAAGATTTCTCCTTTGGGGAAACCCTGCATACCATGAGGGAGCACTTTCATTGGGAGAACCAAGATTACTCAGAATCTAAGAAAAGGCTCAGAGATTTTCTTTTACTTCCTCAGCACAGGCCCCTTGCTATTCCCCCAGTTCTGGACATTGTAGATTATGTTTTTTCAGAGTCTGGCCTGTCTCCAGACTCTATACCCCCTGCACCGGTTAAGCCAGACAGATACTACAGGGTCTCAGATTCCCATAAATTTCTTTATAAAATCCCTGCTGCTGACCCAGAAACCATATCTCAGGGTCCTAAGGGAGTCAAAGCTTCCACTGCTAAAAAACCCTGTCCCCTCTGATAGGGATTCAAGGGCACTGGACAGATGAGGGAAAAAAGTTTACACTTCGGCTACTATGCCTGTAAGGGCCTTAAATGTTCAATTTCATATGCTTAAATATCAGCAATACCTAATGTCACTATTAAAACAGAAAATGTTGACTAACTCTGAATGTCCTGAAAACAAGGAAATGCAGGATTTACTGCATGCAGCTGAACAAGTGGGAAAACATACTTTGCAATGTGGTTTTGATTCTTTGGAGGCCTCTTGTAGGGCCACAGTAACAGGTTCTGTGATTAGGAGACATGCTTGGTTAAAGGAACAGAATCTGCCTGATCATGTTAAAGCAAAATTATTAGATGCTCCATTACAGCATGATACTTTGTTTGGTGTTAAGGCAGAAGAGGTGTTGAAGAAAATGGAGGATAAAGCTAAATCTATGCAGACAGTTAAGGATTTCTTACAGGTGCAGCCACCTAGATTTAGCAGGAACTGGCCTTCAAAAAATTGGTCGTTTCCAGTGTCAGACAGACCACAAAGAGGCAGGTACAGACACCCTAGAGGCAGATCCCAGCCCCAAGGCTCATACAGGCCTAAGCAATGGGGTATTTTTACCTCCAAAAGCGGAGAAAACAAATCTCAACCTTATACGAAACAGTCCCAATGACTTTCCTCTACCAGTACCAAGCACTTACCTTTTACAAGCTCCCTTAGGGGGAAAACTGGCACTTTTTTCACAAAACTGGCACATGATCACCCAGGACAAATGGTTCTTGAAAATAGTGTCTCAGGGCTACAGGTTCCACTTTCACACCCTGCCAAATGCAAGAGGCATGCCAGACCTGCCACACAATCAATGGACAGAGGCACAAAAGCAAGTTTCATCCCTCATGGACATGGGGGCCGTTCAGCGAGTACCACTACAGGAGCAGGGACAAGGATTTTACTCACTACTTTTCTTGGTACCCAGAAAGGACAAAGCCTGGAGACCAATACTGGACCTGTCTATTCTAAACACTTTTCTGGACGTTCCAAAATTCAAAATGTTGACTCTGCAGCAGCTTCTGCCCATGCTAGGCAAAAAGGCTTGTCTCATAACTTTGGACCTAAAAGAGGCATACCTGCATGTCCCAATCAGACAATCTTGCAGAAGATACCTCAGATCCATAGCTGGATCAATGCACTACCAATTCTCTGCACTGCCCTTTGGCTTATCTACTGCGCCTAGGGTCTTCACAAAATGCCTGGCACCAGTAATTGCTTTTTGCAGACAAAGAGGAATTCAAATATATCCCTACTTGGACGACAACCTCATTCAAGCTGAGAACAAGGACATTTTACTAAAACATCTGGCGTTTGTCAAAAGATTACTAATTTGCCTAGGGTACACAGGAAACGAAAAGAAATCAAAACTAGTACCCTCTCAAGAGATAATATTCCTGGGTGCAAGCTTAAGTACAACTGCCCAGGTGGCTTATCTCACACCAGACAAACAAAGGCAACTGACTTCTTACTTCGAAATGTTGTCAACAAAAACCCAGTTATCTGCAAGAAAAATTCTGCAGGCTTTGGGCTTCATGGCATCCTGCATTCTGTTAATTCCATATGCAAGACTGCATATGGAGAAACTACAATGTTATCTAAAAAGTGTTTGGACTCAACATTGCCACAGCCTGGAAAAATCAGTTACACTCATTCCCTGCCTACAACAGGAGTTTCGATGGTGGGCTCAGGCCTGTCACCACAACACGGGACAGTCTTTCACTTTACCCACTGCCAGGCAGACAATAACAAAAGATGTGTCAGATTATGCCTGGGGGGCCCACATGGCAGGTAAATGTATTCAGGGCACATGGCCCACAAGCCAAATGCATCTTCATATCAATCTAAAAGAAATGCTGGCTGTACAAAATGCACTGACAGCTTTCAAGGATCTCCTTCATCCAGGACAACTGCTGATAAATACTGACAATACTACAGTCATGTGGTACATAAACAAGCAGGGAGGCACACATTCCTACCCCCTTTGCAGACAAGCCATGATTTTGTGGAACACAGCACTGACTTATCAAGTACACCTGCAAGCTCAATTCCTGCCAGGAAACATAAATACTCTGGCAGACGAACTAAGCAGAAAACTCATGGATCCTCACGAGTGGAAACTAGATCCACAAATCTTCAGCATGATAACAAGGAAGTGGGGATGCCCAGACATAGATCTATTTGCCTCCCCTCACAACTGTCAACTACAGAGATTCTGCACAAGGACTTAGCATGGAAAGTGGATGCTCTATCATTCAGCTGGGAAAACCGTACAGCATATGCCTTTCCTCCACTATCTCACTTCCCCAAGATACTCCTGAAGGTCAGACAAGAAAAGCCAAAAATGATTCTGATTGCCCCAGACTGGCCACGCCAGCACTGGTACCCAGTCCTAAAGAGCTTATCTCAAGGCACAGCCTGGACATTGCCTCAAATTCCTCATTTACTGACCCAACAGAACAATCAGATACTGTACAGCCAACTCAAAACCCTAAATCTGGCTGCATGGCGGATAATGTAACCATTCAGAACACACCTCTCTCCAAAGCAGTTATGGATGTTATTCTGGAGGCCAGGAGGCCCAGCACCAGAAAATCATATGCAGAAAAGTGGAAGAGATTCTGTGCTTGGAACCAGGCAAAAGGAATTGACATGCTTGTACCAAATATTCCTCAGATTTTACAATACTTGATGTTGGACAAAGGCCTATCCTTTTCATCTATTAAAATACATGCTTCGGCCATTTCAGCTCATTACAATACGGACCACCTATTTTTTCACATCCACTACTAAGGCAGTACCTCAGAGGGGTCAAAAACATAAGACCCCCAAGAAGAGCACCAATACCTGCATGGGACCTCAATTTTGTCTTGGAAAAACTCACACTGCCTCTTTTTGAGCCAGCTAATAAATCTGAGATAAAATTCTTATCATGGAAAACAGCTCTGCTCTTAGCAATAACTTCAGCAAGAAGAGTCTCAGAATTACAGGCACTAATGGCAGTTGAACCTTTTATAATTTTCCAACCGGACAGAGTTTCTCTGAGGAAAAACCCAACATTTATGCCTAAGGTAGTGTCCAGTGTGGCTCTTAATCAAACAATTAATTTGCCTACCTTTTATCCAAACCCACAGAATAAGGGGGAGAGACTTCTGCATTCTTTGGACATACATAGACAGCTACGCTTCTACTTGGATAAAACTAAAGCTTTCAGAAAATCAGAGCAACTCTTAGTGGCATATGCTGCAGGATCTCAAGGAAAGGCAATCTCAAAGCAGACAATTTCCAAATGGAGAGCCCACTGCATTCGTTTCTGCTATTCTCAACATGACAAATCAGTGCCTAAGGGCATCAGGCCACATTCAACCAGAGCAGCAGCTACTTCAGCAGCCTTCCTCAGAGGAGTACCAACTAAGGACATTTTGGAGGCTGCAACTTGGACTTCAGTGCACACTTTTACAAAGCACTACCACTTACCTCTTTACTCTAAATCCAGAGCAGGCTTTGCCACTGCAGTTCTGCAGGGCCTCATAGCCACTCCTAATTCTATTTAGGCCCAGCCACCCAACCTCAGCTTTGGGATTCAACCCAAGAGTAATGACTGCAACAGTGAAACACGATGAACATAGTACAGTTGTGTACCTACCATAAATGTAGATGTTCGAGTGTATTCACTGTTGCAGTCCAGGTTACCCTCCCACAATCCCCCTTTTCATTGCTGGGACTTATCTGCACTTCTCTATACTATACAACCTATGTGGTGTATTTGCTTGTAGATATAGAATATGTTTTATTTTAGTGCATGCTTTATTATTGGCATAATTTTTTAGCCTACCCTTCTGGGGGCACCTGACATCTGGGGCAAGAAAAACTGAAGAAAATGGTGTTGGCTGCATCTTTTATACCCCTGGCGCACTGACATCAGGGAAGAGGTGACAGCAACCGATGCCGGACCAGGACTTTGGAATTCAGGCCAACTGTGGGTAGCCTGCCAGCAGGATAACTCAAGAGTAATGACTGCAACAGTGAATATACTTGAGCATCTACATTTATGGTAGGTACACAACTGTACTTTTCAGGCACTGCTTCTGCAGAGGAGGGTATGTCCATCAGATCCAGGAGTTTCAGAAAGTGTTCCTTTATATTATCATTATATTTTTTTGCCAAGTCTTCTTTATATTTGCTCTTGTTTGTTTCAAGAACCATTTTAATAAACGATTTGTGAATTACAAAGACTGTGAGGATTACAAAGAATTTTTTTAAACAAGGCATCACAAGTTATTGTAACAAATCCAGCTGAATATATCTGTAAACAAGGTTTCACATGGAAAAACATATCTAAAATATTTAGAATTTACCTGCATCTTCATACAAGTAATGGTATACATTACAGAATCAGGTGGGCAGCGCCATAGGTTTTATGGTTGGGAGAAGCTAGATGGGTATAAGATGGAAGATCATAATCTACAAGGTATTCTACTATTTTATCAAGTATTGGTTGTTGCCTGTCACTGGTGGTCAAAGCTCATGAAGGATTTTTGCTAAATGCTGAATTGTTACTTTTTTATATACTGAAGGAAATGGCATGTCTAGTGAACAGTTGTTTGTAATGTCCAGTGTCAATTGAAGGGAAATAGTGCCAGCATGGTTAAGGACAGGTCTGGGTATTGATGGGGGGAGGGGAGGGCAATGAAACTGTAATAGGCCCTGCTGCTTCTTTTACCAGATTTGTTTGATATCCAGTGTTATTGCCACACTAAATAAATAAGCCTCATCATTTTTCAGACTGTGATTTGTCTATGCATCATATGACAGTTTAGCTCAGGCAATAAAGACTGTCCCCGGGATTCATGAAGCTTGGCACAAGGACAGTGTTAGCCTTGTGCTGACAGTGCGGCATAGAGATGGCGCAGCAGCACCACATGCATATTAATGAAGACGTGCTGCCTTAATGGCCATGTGCATAGGAAACGTGTACGAGTGCAGGGGGCGTGTCCAAGTGCTGCACGGAGGCGTGAACATGTCAGCTGCATACGCGCAACCTAAAATGCTGACTAGTACAGCCTGCCTCTAATAGTAATCACTCCTGTCAATGTCCGTGGTTACTGAAATGTATGCAAAGCATACAAGACATCATTGCGAACACCACAGTAAGAAGTAAACACAAAGGCACATAGCTGAATATTGAGTCCCCGTCCCTCGAACAAATGATATTTAAAACCCCGTGCCCGTATTCCATTGTAGTGCCGGTAGTTATACCAAGTGGAAGTGAAATGCATCGTGTTAGTGCGCCGCCAATTGATAAGCCTAGCCCAGTGGTTTGTGTTACCACCTGTCCTACATTGTGAGGGACAGTCCCCTTCTAGGCAGGTGTGTCCATACCAAAACCATAATAAATGTGAAATATCCTGCGATAGTAGGACATAACTATGTCCCATATGTTATGTAATAGTCCCATACAATACGTATGTCCATATATAAAATACCTATATGTTACAATGAACAGAATAAGCAAGTAAACGATACAGAATAAGCAACTACACCGCTACAACAATAAAAGCTTATATGTAGGCATAAAACTAAAGTACTATCCTTTTTAATGACCGTGGGTATGTGCTGGCCTGTAAACTCAGATGTGTGTCCCGAAAATGTCCCATCCAGGTCATATGAAAAGGTGGCAACCCTACCAATGGTCAGAGCATTTGCCCAATATCTTCCCATTCGCGGTCCAAGTTGTTCTTGTCAGGACGGCCCATAGATGAACGGGTATTACCTGGGTCTACCTACCATGTCATGAAAGATAAGTATTTGCGTGTACCTATGTGCATGATGTACAGCATGTGGATGATCAGAAATGGTAGTGTAGACCTCACAACCATATTGGTCCCAGAGATATGTAGTGTACACAATGTGTTCTGTTGACTGTGCCATGGGCCATCAACTAGAGAAGGGACGAATGGTGTCTGTGGAATATAGGGGTGGGGGGTGATGGGTAATGTAATAATTCGCCAAGGGGAGACTGGGTTGGATGCACAATAGGTGAGCTAGAGGTCTACGAGGGAGCAGTGGGTGAATCAGGAAGTTAACCAAAGAACAAATATACACATCCACAATACAATCCCACAAACATGTGAACATTAAAATGTGCAATACACATGTACAGAAACGTTACCGGCACATACCCACATAATGGTCTGGCCTGAACTAAGCCATCCAACCCCAACACACCTGGATACATAATTGAATACCCATCATCCCCTTCACAGCACTCCTCTCTTCCTGAACATCCACCAAAACCAGCCATACTCGAGCTGCTAGATAGGCATGACCATATCTGCACATAGTGATCCCTACCCATATCTAGTAGGCAGTCTCACCCTAGGCAGTCTCAGAATTGCAAACTATGTATTCCTTGCATGTATAACCCTACCTTAAAGCCGTAAAGCAAAGAAGGTCATCTGTCACCACAATTTTTGGATATCCCTCATGGGATATGTATCTGTTCTAAACATTAGACTTGGTGTCACAACATGATGTCCAGTCCTGTAAACATCTAGACACAAGTTGTATGAGCAGTAGTTGTCCACAAGACTGCTCAGCCTTCAGCCAGTCCTGCAGAACCTATGACACGGGATTAAATACCTGACCATGATGCACGTCTCCCCACATCCATTATCGGGAATATATACCTTACACATTTGCATAGTGGCAGTTGGATATAGGGTGCTTAAGGTGCTTTAAAGCAGACAAGTAAGGTTACATATTCCTTAAATGCGTTTGCCGAAGTACTAGAGGTACAATAAATTGAGTGTATACAGTGGATTCTTCATCTGTGGTCTTCAGTTATATTTCTTTTTGGTTAGTGTAGTGTTCAGTAAGTAGGGATACCACCTGCCCCACCTTGCGAGGGACAGTCCCTTTTTGGGCAGTTTTGTCCAGACCCAATATAATACAATATCAAATGTCCTGTGATTGTAGGAAATATGTCCCATATCTCATTTAACAGTTGCATAAAACAGTTATTTATGTAAAATACTTAAAGTTACAAGGAACAGATTAAGCAACTAAACTGCTACAAGAATAAGCTTTCATTTAGGCAAATAAGTAAAGTTCTAACCTTTGTACTGGCCGTGGGTATGTGTCGGCCTGTAAAATCTGATGTGTGTCCCGAAAATGCCCTGCTTTGGCCATATGAAAAGGTGGCAACCCGAGATGTAAGCAGGTATGCAAGCATGTATGCGCGACGGTAGGTGGCAGTGATTCAACGGTATGGGAAATGTAAATGAGCTTGTAGGTGTATTTGCATGTGTATGTACAGACCGATATATATACACACACACACACACACACACATATATATATATATATATATATATATATATATATGTAGAATGAACATGGTCACAATATAGGAAATCCCCGTAAGAGTTAGTGCTGTTATATATCAGGATGGCCATAGGTGAGCACACCTCTGCATCTCCAACCACAGGTAGGACGCTAAAAGTGGAACGAACGATCTCCCCATGTTAGGTCTGACTTTCATCTAGGTACAGGGCAGTCCCAGTCCCCAGTCGGACAAGCCTAAACCCGGAAGATCATATGAACACCCTGACAATCGAATGCATGTATGTGCCAGTACTATAGGCTTTGGAGGTCTGAATATCTTCGGAGTGAGTCAACATGCAGCATGAGTCCAGAGCAGTAGGGAATACGGAAAGATGCATGTGTAGTAGTGTGGTTTTCCCAACAGGAAAATGGATGTCTGCTGTGTAAGTGAAGTGATGAGGCGTGTGTTTGGGTAACTGTGACATTTAAACATGTAAAGGTGAACGTGTGTATTGCATGGGACTATAAACCAGATCCTTTCAATAAAAGTGGTATTGTCATAATGTATAAGGCACAAATAAGCGGCAGAAAACATATGTAATGCACAGTAAGCATAGGCGAGTGCGCCTGCACGGGTGTAAGCAGCTCCCAGCATAGGAAATGTATGTTTGTATGTACAGATGTAATTTATTTATATATATATATATATATATATATATATATATATATATATGAAACTGTGGTGGTGCTGCTGCAGTAGCGTTGTCGCCTCACAGTAAGACGTCCTGTTCGATTCTCAGTTAGAGCGTCTTCTATATTGCGACATACGTGAATGGGCGTACCTTCGTTGAAGGTTGTGCATCAGGGCTGGCAACCCGGCACATAAAAATCTACTGCCAATCATTAGCAGACTAGAGTTCTGCTGTGGCAACCCCTAACCGGGAAAAGCCGAAAAGACACAACATATATATATATATATATATATATATATATATATATATATATATATATATATATACACACACACACACACACACACACACACACACACACACATATATATGTGTGTGCATAGATATATATGTACATACATGAGAAATGTATATATATATATATATATATATATATATATAGATCAATATATATATATATATATATACATATATATACATATATATGTATAAAGAATGGATGTTGTAACAGTAAAGCATACACAAGGGATGTGAAGAGAATCATGAGCAATGTTGGTATTATAAAGTGCTTTCAGCGTATGTCATAAAAAACTGGCCAGGAGTGAGCAGAGCACCGCTACTCACACCACAGGCAGAGTTTTACCAGTGGGAGTAACATCATTGAAATGCTAAGTCTACTTTACACACAGACGGAATGTAGTCCCATACTGGGACCTCCAAAAATTGGAAAGCGCAAATGGCTGTATTCGTTAACCTCAGGAAAGGCACTTATGTGCAAATATACATGGCCGGAGACCCTGTGAATACACGAGGTGGGACAGAATGTGTGTAGGGCCCCAAAAGCTCTGGAGAGGGCAATGTGTAAAGGTGTGCCATGGCTGCTATGACAAGTGGATAATGGGTGTTACACGTGTAAATGTAACACAGGTGGGGTGGAGGAACTATGGGTATGCAATTATGGATCCAGGCATGCCAGGGTTGGATGGGCCAGTTCAAATGGACTGCCCCATGGAGGTCAGCTAGGTCAAAATAGGTATATATGCATACTCACATGCAGACAACAATATATGTTGAAGTACAAATTCTGTAACACATGCATTCCATTTGTTGACATAAATAATAGGAGTGTGCCTATACAAACATCGACTGTAGATGGAATAATAGGCTGTGCAGAAGAGGCACGGGTCGAATCACACTATCACATTCCAATTACTATTGGTAATCCATACATGAACATATAGCGACATCTGTCCGCTGTATAACGTGCTACATACTGATTACAAGATAACTGGAGTGTGTCGGTGTTATAACGAATAAGGCACTAGTATGCTGGTGAAGCTTATAAACACCATTATGCATGTGTAAGTGCATATGAGCGGGTAATGTATTGACACACTGATGTACATATATATAGTCACATATATATATATATATATATATATATATATATATATATATATATATATATATATACATGTATGTATACGTATATACATACACACACACAACTATATATATCTGTCTGTCTGTGTCTTTCGGCTTTTCCCGGTTAGGGGTTGCCACAGCGGAACTCTGGTCCGCTAATGATTGGCAGTAGATTTTTACGTACTGGCTTGCCAGGCCTAATGCACAACCTTCAACGAAGGAATGCCCATTCACACATGTCACCATACAGAAAATACTCTAACTGAGAATCGAATGGGCAACGTCTAACCGTGAGGTGACAACACTACCACAGCACCACTATATATATATATATATATATATATATATATATATATATATATATATATAAAACAGCAAGATATGAATATACATGTATGAATACATATGCAGATATGTCTGTATATATTAATGTAAATAGATATATATATGTTACAGTAAATATGCACATGTAGATACCTAGGTTATGTTACAGCAGTTATGGGTAACATGTTTAGACTGGGCATATGTTGGTGGGCGGTCCACTCAACAAACGTCTACCTCCCAACCCCCCAGCTAGGCCGGTGAGACATACAGACACGCAATAAAGGTAAATACAACACTGCTTCCCAGCCACCGGCAGGAACCTACCAGTGGGAGAGATCTACAAGGTCTACACTTTAAAAAAGGACAGTGACATCCCTTGCAGGACACCAAAAATTTGGTACTTCCAACCAATGGGGTAACACTATTACGACCAGGATGTAGCTGTACATTGAACAGTAGGTTGTGCAAGCCTGATAACACATGGGTTGACACAACGTATGACATGTGTCCTGACATGGGGAGAGTGGGCAGTGTGTAGGGGTGTGTTCATATCCCACCTGCATCCACCTGCGCCCACAGTAAGGATGAGTGCTATAGAGTAGTGGCAGGTGGGGGAACTATGGGTATGAGATTAAGGGGCTAGGTGTGCAGGTGTTGGCTGACAGACACGTATTAGGACCGTCCTGTGGGTGTAAGTAATATTCTGATATGGGTATAGTAGATGCCCATACCTCCCAAACCTTAAGAGCACATCTACTGGACAGTCCGTAAACCAATGGGGGAACACATAGGGACCATATCATTGAACTGTCCCCGATTACCAGGGACATCCATGATTATGAATCAGAATCTAACACAGTCCCAACTAAACCCTCCTAGAACTAGTGATATTAGGAAAAAAGGTGGCGGAATACACGTAATGAATAATGACAACATGTAAGAGCCATAAACAGCATGTGCCTCAGACAATGTGTATGAATACATATGTGCTCTGTGTCTGTCAATGTGTCAGGTTAATAGCACCAGCCTTCTAAATGTATCCCTGAGGTTGTTATACAGTGTCCCTGATTCAGTGTTCATTCTTCCCCATTCGTATGAGAGGCCTGATAGTGAGAGAAAGCACGTGTTCCGCCAACTACCTTAGAAAGTCAATAGAATAATAGGTTTGGGGTTACCACCTGTCCACCTTTGCGAGGGACACTCCCCTTTGGGCAGTTGTGTCCTGCATAATAACTGTAATTAAGGCAAATGTCCTGTGATTTAGGGCAAAGATTACCTATATTGTCTGTAGTAGTAGAATAAAACAATTATGTTACTCTGAAACACCTAAATGTTATAGGTAACAGTATAAGCAACTATAATGCTACAACAGTAATCTTTTATTTAGGCAAAACAGTGAAGTACTCCCCTTTCTACTGGCTGTGGGTGTGCTGCCCTGCAAAGTTTGATGTCTCTGCATACAGGTCCTATAGGGTTGCTACCTTTCCAAATGGCCAGAGTGGGACATGTTCTGTAGAAATGTCAGACATTCCAGGACTAAACATACCTACAGCCATGCATAGTACATAATTACACTTATTTGCACAACTAAAAGCTTAATCTAGTTGCATTTGAATTGCTTATGCTACTTCACATAACATATAAAAGTGTCATATATAAAATAACTGTTGTATGCAATTATTAATGAAACGTAGAATATAATAATGTCCTGTAATCTGGACATGTGCTAGGTCTTGATTATTTTCGCAGTGTCCCTTGCAAAGTGGGACAGGTGGTAACCCTAAAGTCCTACCTTGGCCAATTGAGAAGGTGCCAAACCTATAATAGGTATGCGGTAGCATGACCTGTCCGACGGATGTGGCTACCACAACCCAACTACTTGTTTGTAATGCAGGGTCTCAGTTCCCATGTATCAGCTAGACAGGAGCAGAGTGTATGCAGAACACACAGATATGATTAATTCACTGGACAGGCCACTGATTCCGTACAGTCGAACGCCATACCGTCGCCTAATGGGCAGCCATTCCCAGTACTATAATCATGTAGTCCGATGTGATAGGCATTACAAGGTGGGAGCAGATTGTAAGAGGAACACACATATATGAATGATTCACCAGACAAGCCGCTGATTCCGTACAGTTGAATGCCATACCATCGCCTAATGGGCAGCCATTCCCAATACTGTAGTCATGAGTGGCCTTAGGTCAACTGGTACCCTAGGAAGAGGGCACACCGGCACCCTCCACCACACCACCCAGTCCCCACATCCTGGTCTACCTACACCAAATAAATACTGGTAACGTGCCCCCAATAAAGCGGTGCCCTAGGCGGCTGCTTAGTTGTCCTATGCCTAAGGCCGGTTATGACTGTAGTCATGTAGTCCGATGTGATAGGCATCACAAAGTGGAAGCAGATTGTAAGAGGAACACACAAATATGAATGATTCACCGGACAGGCCGCTGATTCCGTACAGTCGAACGCCATGCCGTTGCCTAATAGGCAGCCATTCCCGATACTTTATTCATGTATTCCGATGTAATAGGTATCACAAGGTGGGAGCACATTGTATGAGGTACACACAAATATGATTGTGTCAGTGGACAGGCTGCTGATTCCGTACAGTCGAACGTGATGCCATCGCCTAATGGGCGGTCAGTCCCGATACTGTAGTCATGTAGTCCAATGTAATAGGCATCACAAGGTAATATTGTGATGCTTGCTCACACCCAGGGGTGTGAGTGACAGATGCAAGCACCAATGTCAGTGCATTAGCAAGTGTGGGATCAAGCGGGTGTAAGCGTGTTTGGCTACCAGTATGCGAGTATTGCATTGGTTAAGCAATGTAGAGGCTAATCGAGCGTAAGAGGCTGTAACCAGAGGATATCATACAGCGCAGTCATTCAACAGTATAGGAATGTATCCCATCATGTAGCTGTACATGTGAGTGTTTATGTCCAGCATATAGGTACATACATATATAGAGATGTATCAGGAACATACCATGTGGCAACAAAGCATTACAAATGAATGAAACGGGAAACACCAGCAATGCCTGTATTATGTAGTGGTATTGCTCTATGTGATCACAAGACTCCCTCAGACAGACATGTGTCAGTCATTCACGCAAATAGTTGTACATTGGCCGTATACATCACTCTGTGCATGTAATGTACATTAACACAACAGTACCTGTCCAATCATTATGTGTGAGCAGTACTCCTACAATGTGATGTGTGCAACATCATCATCATGATAAAGGTAAATGGGGTAACCATAGAGGGACTGGTAGTGTTTTGTGTACAGTGGGGTCGTCCTCCTCACATGTACCTGGACCATGTAGGAGTGATGTGCATACCAGGATGGTACGCCTGAGGGACATTGGTAAGGATAACAGTAGTATGTTATGATGCATATTAGTAGGGTTTCATGTGTCCAGTGAGCACGTGTGTGTGTAATGGACAGCTATGTATAGGGCAGATGGTGTCCTAGGAGCTGAATGGCCTTATGTGTCCATAGGTGAGGGTCAGATGTTGGGGAAGGAGTGTAGGTATGGCCATGGAGGATAGGTAGGAGCACAGAAATAACAGCATACAGGGTTGGTATATGACACATGTGGGGGGGGGGGATACACCCTGGATGGGGATGGGTCTTGGCATTCAAAAACCCATGGGAGCAGTGGGATGGAGGTCCCCAGCCATTGGCAACTGCCACTGCACCTACACAGCTAAAAAGAAGGCAGTGCTGGGGGCTGTCCAGGAGGGGCAGCATCACCCTGTAAATATGACACTCCACCCTTGAACAGGCATATTTGGCTTTGTAACCCCTTAGGGAGCCACCAACGCAACACATCCGGGACTGCACAACAGCAGATATATACCTGTCTGGTCCCGTTCCCAAGGGGGACATGCTCCATCCTCAATGGTGGTACCACCAGAAGGTGGTGCAGAGCCAACAGAGGTTGATGTTAATGGCTGGGCCCCAGATGTGCTAGTGCCCAGTGCCATGGTCAGATGAAGTGGGACAGGAGGATCTGCCAGGACCTACCAACCCATTCAGCCTATAGTGTTGCATTTTAAACCCACATATGGCTTAGTGATAGACAACAGCATACAGAATTACCTACCACAGTATGCATAGATATCACCAGCAACCCAACACAACAGATGGTATACATTTGCAGAGAGAGTACAACATATGCATATATACCGCATGCCAACTTTACAATGTGTAGTAGACATGTGACCGCAGCTATGAACAGTTTCCCATCATTGGCTTGTCACTGGGAATCCCACACAGTGTCAGTCATACCACTGTCTCATGTGAGACATGTCCAGTCAGGGATGCGATGTTAGTAACACATCCCTATCATCATGTACTTTCTACAGTCCTCACACCATGCTTCTGCTGTGCACAGAAGTGTGTTCAGTGTGTAACACAGAAAACAAATGGTTGCACACACTGACCAGTTCACAGATGGCCCTACAGATGGGGATCCCTCATGAACAGAGTACTGTCATGTCTGTATTATAACATGCAGAATAGCCATTACCACACACATGTTAAACAGGCAGTAGTCTCAATGTAGCATAGCTAAACTTACATGCTGTAGTTGTGTGGCACATCACCCTCCTGTTATTGGGCTATTTCCCACTGTGGAAAATGATTTAGGTACATCCAGATATCATCTGCGATGCTGTGTCAGAACATCACATCCAGGTACCACTCACAGCAACTGTCATGGCCAGATAATAACATGTTTCCCTAGATAGTGTACTGTGTTTATCATGCGGATGGCTATGGGAACACCATCACAGCTGTATCACATGCAGTCAGCTAGAGGAGGACTGCAATAGGTGCAGAGGCCATCACCTGACCATTTCCATCTCTTACAATACACATGCTGCTGCTGTGCAGGTGTACACCTTCACATCCACCAGAGAGTGTGTGTGCGGGACAGGCAATGTGCACCAGGGAAGGGCTTGGAGATTTAACCATAAGCATCATCTGCCACGCGCTGAATAGTACAGGGACAAACCCCTGACTACTCATTACTATTACATGTGCATGATGTTACTACATGTGCCACAAAGGCGACATGTTGCTGTGCTGTAAGAACATGTGTGTAGGTGAGTGAGTGCCATCTGCAACAGATATAGTAGACATACATATAGTAGACAAACTATAGACCAATAGCGATACTGTCCCCAATAGCGAAAATTATGGAAAGATGTATCCACAAACAACTTCTTCACTACCTAACTTGCAATCATCTACTATCCAACACCCAGCACGGCTTCCGCCCCCACCATAGCACAACCACTGCCCTCCTTTCCTTTGTCAACTCCATTAATAAAAATCGCAATAGCAAACTTATATCCTCCGCCCTCTTTCTTGACCTGTCAAAAGCTTTCGATATGGTCAATCACCAGCTCCTTCTGTCCACCCTTGAAACCCTACATCTGGACACCCCATCACTAACCTGGTTCAAAGCTTACCTAACTGGTAGGCAACAGGCTGTCCTGTGGCAAAATAGACTATCAGGCCTGCTTCCTAATACCATTGGTGTCCCTCAGGGCTCAATATTGGGACCACTTCTATTTTCCATCTTCATTAACGACCTCCACTCAGTTATCCCTCAATCCACCTGCATCCAATACGCCGATGACTCCACCTTAATCTGCTTAGATCTCTCCCTCCTCAACCTCCAAACCTCCACTCAACTCTGTTTACTCTAGTAGAAAAGTGGTTCACCGACCTCAAACTCCTACTCAACCCAACCAAAACCAAATTACTACTATTTTTCCCCAACGTCTTCTCTACCCCAGGAAAAGAACTCCCAAATACTGATAATACTACCTTCCATGTTAAATCTAATAACGGGACTATCATAACCCCTGTCACCAGTACCAAATTACTAGGAGTAACAATTGATTATAAGCTCAAATTTGACATCCACATTACTCAAACCGTAAAATCTGTGAACAAAAAACTAGGATCCATGTACAGAATAAAAAACTTTCTAACTCCTACTGCCAAACTAACCATTGCCCACACGCACCTCCTCTCTACCCTCCTCTATGCCTCCCCAGTCCTTTCTTTCCTCAATAAATGTGAACTAAACATGCTCACTCTGGCCTATAACCACATTGCTAGATTCATAACAGGTTCTCCATATCGCACCCATCACTGTCATAACCTGAGGCAACTCGGCTTGTTGGAACTGCCAAACCTTCTCAAACTCAACCAACTCACTGAAGCATGTAAAATAATTAATCAACCAGATAGAACCCCATCTCTGTCTAGCATATTGATCCCATACACTAACCTAAATAGTCTCCGATCATCCAACAGCACCCAGATCCGAACCATTAAAGCAAATAATTCTGGCGGTGATGCCCTCTTTGCCAACTCCATTGGCAAACCA
Organism: Protopterus annectens; assembly: GCF_019279795.1. Classification (NCBI taxonomy): domain Eukaryota; kingdom Metazoa; phylum Chordata; order Ceratodontiformes; family Protopteridae; genus Protopterus; species Protopterus annectens. The sequence goes on from NC_056746.1 coordinate 760,890,065, forward strand.
TGGAACTCCCTCCCAAACAACCTTAGAAATACTACCTCTCATAACCAGTTCAAAAGCAACCTGAAAGATTATCTCAAGACACAATGGCTATGCCCATGTCCTGAACCTGACTAAACTAACACATCTAACTTTCTTATCAAATCTATCCAGACCACTATCCCTTCTTTCTTGCTCCCAACTACTGATCTTGAAATCCTCTTTACCCAAAATATTAGCGGGTGACTCTTGAATTAGATATATACTATTAGTATTTAACATATCTCTGCTATGTATTCCAACCGATCTATCTTTGTCCCATAATTCTTCTATATAAAATCGTACTTTTATACTAATCTTGTAAATGTAACACGTCAACTTGATTATACTTTTTTATAATCTTGTATTTTTTATAACCTGTATTTTTTATAACTTGTTTTTTCAACTTGTGATTTACCATTTATGTTGGAGCTTTTCTCCTCGGGCCTCTACTGAAAAAGGATATGTATCCAGCTAGACTAGCCCGGTTAACAAATATAAAATAAATAAATAAATAAATAAACATTAGGTGTGGCACACATGTCAGTCCATGTGAATGGATGCTATTGTCACCACAACCACACTCTAATGGACATGCATTGACACCTTTGCTAGGGCGACAAATACACAATGTAACTACTTAGTTTGCAATACCACAGTAATGCACAGGACCACATGCACCACAGGGGATATCTGGAGGTTCTATGGGCTAGGGCATGTAAAAGTGCTTGACAACTGTTGGTATGCCAACAAGGTTTATACTGGAAGTGACTGTGGTTGGGAGCATCACAACCCACATGCAGACACAGGGTGCCACTACTGTCATGCATGTATGCATTGCTGCATGGGTGTGTAGTGTTTGGCTGTGTAAGATGGCTGTACAAGGTTGGGTGAGGGGTAATCCTTGCCATCGCGTCACCCGACAATGGTGTGCAGTGTCTGCAATGTCCCACACAGATGGGTACTGCATTATCTGGCCTGACATCCTGGTTACCAATGTGTAGGGCCATAGCTTTGCAATGCATGCCATGTCTGTGTTTGATAGTCCTTCACATGGACATTGCCTGGGATGTGCATGTCCCACAATACTGTACAGTGACATGTGCAGGTGTACCTGGTTTGGCAGACACATGTAGTGTACACAGCCTGACCTGCTTATAGTGAGCAGGTCGGCCCTGCACCTGCATGGATAGAATGATACAGGTATTCTGTGGTGTCAGTGGCATGGGTCCATAGAGGGCACATGTGTACAGCATTATCTGGCCTTAGTGGATCACATTTGATGGCACCACATATGTTGCAGCCATTCAGTGTGGAACATAGTGAAGGCACAATGTCCGCATATATGTGCCTGTTGTACTGCTGTACATGGTGCCATGTCCTCTGCAGGCCACTGCAGTCACACCATGCCTACTATTTGTCCTCAATGTGCATGTTACTGGCAACATAGTGGGATATCCTAGGCAAGGTAGTATGTGCATGGCACATGGGTGCAGGACATATACCAGGTACTAGTAGGGCTGCATATTTAGTTCACCAGCCCTTTTGCCAGATGTATGGGTATGGCTTGCCAACACAGTGCTGTGGCTGATTGACAGCTGTACTCCTCATGAGGTGGCCAATGTGTCATAAGACGGATACTATATAGGAAAACTACAAAACCCACTCCCAAACATGTCCAATGGTAAGAAAATCACGTCCACCTCTACACAGGCTCTGACAGACAAACACAAACTTGCCATGTCCTGTATACAAACCCCTACCGTATCACACTGCAGCAACACGTGTTTAGGGCATGCGCTACGGAGAATACTACAAAGCACTGTCCTTGTCTCACGCAGGCAGACACACACACACACACACACACACACACACACACACACACACACACACACACACACACACACACAGTTGGCATGTCTGGGCTTAGAACACTGACCTAACTACTTTACTACACTACAGCATTATGCAGTTACAGAATGCGCTGCTGAGATTACTGGGACACAGCACTCCCAGAGGTGTATTTGTAGATGGGTGACATCATCGGCCTTGATAATGGTGGGTATAAGAAATATATGGAGTGTGAGCAGTATAAAAGCATTACTCAGTCCTCAGGCAAATGGACACACACACACACACACACACACACACACACACACACACACACACACACACACACACACACACACACACACAGACACACACACACACACACACACACACACACACACACACACACACACACACACAAGGCAAGTATGGGACTAAAACTCTGACCTAACTACTTTAATACACTACAGCATTACGCAGTTACAGAATGCGCTACTGAGATTACTGGTACACAGCACTCCCAGAGGTGAATTTGTAGATAGGTGACATAATCGGCCTTGATAACGGTAGGTATAACAAATGTATGGAATGTGAGCAGTATAAAAACATTAGTCAGTCCTCAGGCAAACAGGGACACACACACACACACACACACACACACACACACACACACACACACACACACACACACACACACCAAGTGTGGGACTAGAACACTGACCTAACTACTTTATTACACTACAGCATTATGCAGTTACAGAACATGCTACCAAGATTACTGGGACACAGCACTTCCAGAGGTGTATTTGTAGATGGGTGACATCATTGGCCTTGCTAACAGTGGGTATAAGAAATGTTTGGAGTGTGAGCAGTATAAAAGCATTACTCAGTAAACGGGGACACACACATGGCAAGTGTGGGACTAGAACACCGACCTAACTACTTTATTACTCTACAGCATTACACAGTTACAGAACATGCTACCAAGATTACTGGGACACAGCACTTCCAGAGGTGTATTTGTAGATGGGTGACATCATTGGCCTTGCTAACGGTGGGTATAAGAAATGTATGGAGTGTGAGCAGTATAAAAGCATTACTCAGTAAACGGGGACACACACACGGCAAGTGTGGGACTAGAACACCGACCTAACTACTTTATTACTCTACAGCATTACACAGTTACAGAACGTGCTACCGAGATTACTGGGACACAGCACTTCCAGAGGTGTATTTGTAGATGGGTGACATCATTGGCCTTGCTAACAGTGGGTATAAGAAATGTATGGAGTGTGGGCAGTCTAAAAGCAATTTAGAGTCCACTGGCAAATGGGGACAGACATACACACACACACACACACACACACACACACACACACACACACACACACACACACACCAGTGGCGGGTACAGAACACCTGCCTATTTACAGATTACTATTACAATACTACATACTTACGAATCGCGCCACACAGACTACACATGTCAAGGCTGTCATTATGACCATCTGGGAATGTGGACATCAACAGGAATGCTGGCAGTTAGATGTACATACCTGTGAACCTGTTTGTTTAAAGTAGGAATCCATCCTGACCAGGAGTATGCCCATCTGTGGAATGGATGACTACTACCACTGTACAGGGTTACAGTGGCCATGCCCATACACAGAGGCACATAACTGACACAAGGTGTCACTGGGCATGCTCACATGATAGCACAGGGCTGTTTGGAATGTACTATGTGTCCATCTACACAAGGATATACTGGGCATTCTCATACACTTAGTAGCACAGGGGGCATGCTCACACACTTAGTAGCACAGGGCTGGTCGGAATGCACTACTATGTGTCCATCTACACAAAGATATACTGGGCATGCTCTTACTCCTAGTAACAAAGGGCTGACTGGGATGCACTCTGATGCTAAACACGGAGGGCCACAGTGGCCATGCCATTACAGGTAGATGTAAAGAACACATTGTAATGAGCTCTGGTGTTAGTAGTTGTCATTGTTAGCAGGAACGCTGCTCTACATATATTTGATACCGGTCTTTTACACATCAGCTGTCATTCTGAGATGACATGGCTGACAGTAGGCAGGCCTTTGTCACATATCACAGGCATCCATGATACAAGAGAGTGTGGATATTACCCAAGTCACATCCACCCACACAGTGCCATTCCAAGGAAAATGTCCTAAACACAGGTTAACTCCCATACACCTACAGGACAACTGCATTGTTATCTTATGCTAACCAGTGCTAGATGTGTGGCATCGATATTCACAGTGGGTCACTGTAAATCCAACAATGGGGAGTATTGACATCTGTGCAGTGAGGAACACCTGGCTAATGGCTCTGTAGTGCACAATAGCACTACCACCATATACCTCAGAACCTAGCACTACCACCATATACCTCAGAACCAGACATGTGGGCCATAACACAGGTACAGACCGCTCCAGGTGGTGTACCCACATACATAAAGGCCACTCACATATACTGACCGGTCCCCCCCATGAAAGGCATCACAGATGAGCCATGTGCAGGACACAGTGTCACATGCTGCATTCTAGGATGTAAACGTCAGACACCACCATGCCCTCGCACCACCAACACGTAACCATGCATGTTGTATGACATAGAAGAGTACACCACCATGTGACCCTTGCCTGTGTACTGTACTAAGCACTGCATCAACTGTAGAGAGTACACATGCACTGACACAGTTGCATCATGTGTTATGCAATGCAATGATACCACTGTCTGTGACCAGGTCAGCTGTACACATACCAGGGGCCCTCAGTACTTCCCACCATTAGCAGATGACTGTTGCTGTACACCAGTACACACCCTCATGTATGGATATGACATAAATGTACCTGCCCTGGGATGTACATGCCACATATACAACATACCTGTAAATAGCATAGCTGTTGTTGTCCTTTGTGCAACAGGTGGTTACAGCCATTACACACATGCACATGGAATGTAGGTCCATGGCTGCTGAATGCTAACAGTACATAAGGTGTGATATTAATGTTGACAGAGGTAACATCCCCCCTTTGCTGGTCACCCATCATGTCATACAACAGTCTATGTGTCATGTATGTCATTACACATATCCACCAATTGCAATGCCTACAAACATGACCAATTGTCAGGATTGTAGGACCTACACACCTGTACACGTAGTGTTGTGCATTCAGATAGCATGCGTGTGCAGTTGCTGATGTATGCAGGTGACGTGTATCCTAGTACATCATGCAGTTGCAATGCAGCCTCAACATTGCCAACTGTATATGGTGATATGCTGAATGTACAGAAAGATGTACCACAGGTATGGACAGATGTGTGGAAATAACTAAGTGGTGGAGCATCTTTGCAGACGGATGTTTGCTGTGGACAGCTCACAGGTGTGTCACAAGTGGTCCTACAATACCCTGTGTAACTGGTAAGCAATGACATAACACACAACTTAGACAGCGGTCAGGGTGACAGTGAAGGTAAATCACTTGACACCTGTTAATAGACATGATGTCCCTAGTGCATATATCAGCACTGTTGCCACAGGAAGCGTCAGTACAGTTTGTAACACTTGCAATACTGCTGTACGTCTGACATACATAACATGAGCTAGGCAGGTCTGAGATTCACAGTTCTGGCATGTGTGGATGTGTGTGTGTCCATATATGTCACATATTGTGGGGAATACATTTCAATTGTTACTCACTCTCCTGTACACTACTGTACACATCTGTACAGACTGCAATGTAGAAAGCAGGACATAGGCAGGGTGTATATCTCACACATGTGAGGTATATGTATGTGCATGACATAGGTGTATTAATTATTGAATGCCACAGTGTATGTATGTAGGGCTGACTGGTCCCTGGGGTGAGGATGTATGTTACCATACGGAACTGATAAGACCGCTCCCGCCATCCAGGTGATGCATTCTACTATCCGTGTTGCTGTCCCCGATTTTAGGCCGTACTGACTACCTGTACATGTGTATTCCCTGTGGCGCATCATGTAGGTGCACAGTACTGTAATGATGATTTGCACATAGGCAGGGGTCCTCATCCAACCAGTAGCAACTATGTGTGAGTGTGTGCTACTGTGTCGGTGAATCCGTGAGTGTGTGGGTGTGTTACTGTGTCAATGAATACATGTGTGTCAATACCTGAGTGTGTGGGTGCAGTTGTGTGTTGGCATCCTGTCATTGGAACGTGTATTACTGATTCCCAATGAGGCATCGCACTTCCCATTGGCCTCTACCCTTATAATCAGCTAGACCACTCACTTACCTGACCACTCCATGTAACTGTACCTGTGATGTCACCCTTTATGGATGTCACGTCTGTGGCCACAGTAGCTTAATACACAGCTATCATGCTCTTGGAACAGTAGACATGTTTGTAACATGGGACATTCTCACTGGTATGTGGCAGCTACATGGTGCATGCTGGTATATTCATACATACCTGTGAGTAGTCCACATTGACATATGGGACACTAACTGGAAACACTGACATCCACCTGCAGGTGCAATTAGACCTGAAGAAGGACAGCAGAACATCATGACCAACATGCATTGACTGTTGTTACATAAGGCACATACTGTTAACAGTATTGTACACCTGTACTACATGGTGTATCTGCTGCCTGTCAACAGTCCTCAACATTTGTAAACTACACGTATCATGCTAGTCTGTTCACCCTGTGCATCAGACCATATGAGCATGTCCCTGCACCGATGGTATGGATGTCAGGGATGTGGCACAGGCATCAACATATGCACAGGGTGTTAATGTTTGCCGGAGGCCTAGGCTGCACTGTTGTTACACAAGACACATACTGTTAACAGTATTGTACACCTGAACTACATGGTATATCTGCTGCCTGTCAACAGTCCTCAACATTTGTAAACTACACGTATCATCCTAGTCTGTTCACCCTGTGCATCAGACCATATGAGCATGTCCCTGCACCGATGGTGTGGATGTCAGGGTTGCGGCACAGGCATCATCACATGCACAGGGTGTTAATGTTTGCCGGAGGCCTGGGCTGCACCATTGGGTGACATCATATGTGTGGCTTTGGGCCTTTGATCTAATTGGGCATGTGTGGATGTTATGCATGTGTGTGTTGTGGTGCCCTACATATGTTTCCAGTGTGTGAGTGTATGTATGCACACAGTTCTCTCATGTGTCTGGCCTACACAGGGGTATTATTAACAGCTGCAGACTGTACAGGCGAGGTTTTACAGTTCACTGTGTCCGGCCATGGACATGTGACCTACACCTGCCAGAGGTTGCACGGGCACTACCAGACAGAGGTATAGATTGGGTATTGTCTGATGTCACTTGTCCACTGGAACCGTGTCCCTGTTGAGACTGTCCTGGGCCACATACACATGGCCTGCTGTGTCATGGTGTGGACAGCACAGCACCAGATGCACTGCTGCTGCTACTGCCACTATGGGAGCGGGCATGTGAGGTAGCTCGTATATGTAGACCTGACACAGGTGATGTAGCAGGCCTACGTCCATGTGCCCGATGCCTCTCTCCTACCAGATGTTTCAACACAGACAGCTCATGCTCATGGATTGTCATGCCACGTCAAGGGCTCCAACCATGTCACCCAACCATCTATCCAAAGCTTCAGCAATCTGCTGTTGAGCATTTACCATTGCCTGGATGTTGTTGTTTAAAGAACGGATGGCAGCCCTCTGTAGCCTCTAATCTTCTCTGTTGTGCCATTCATCACGTGCCTGTGCCTCCATTACAGCCTGAAACATGCGTCTGGTGACACCAGCTGTTGCACTCTGTCGTGCAGGAGCATGTTGGACAGAGGTCATCCTATGAGCAGCACTGGCCACGTGCCTGTGTGGGGCACCACCATTCATTTGGCTGACACCATGGTGTGCAGGCACACCTTCCATAGCCCCCACACTTATCTGTTTCAAGCTACCATGCACCAACTGTCCTTCCTCTATGGCCACTGGTGATGGGGTATGTGCAGGTATGGGATCTTTTTCCGGGGATGAGGGGCATATAGATGGAATGGCAACCAATGGCACAGTTTCAGCCCCTGACAACTCTGCCAGTGTCTCCGTCATACATTCATCATCACTGCTAGAGTCTGTGGGGACACTAACATCAGATGTACCACAGGAGGGCAATGCACCTACATCACCTGTGAGGGCAGACAAGAACTGTACATTGCAATCTATATAATAGACACACACACAGACACACGCATGCGATATGACAGAAGGCATGCAACATGCATGTGATACGGCAGACGGCATGCAGCGCAGACAATAATAGTGGTAGTTATCATACATCCCTGGGTTGCACACAACAACATGCATGTGTCATAGCAGATGGCATGCAAATTACACAATCATAGTAGTAGTTAGCATACAACCCTGTGTTACACCATGTGGACCAGCACAGGTTAACAGTACACCTGCCTGATGTGTGGCATATGACCTTGATAATGACATGTAGTATGACGTGATCAGCTGATGTGTGCAATGGAATGCATACATGTTTAACACAATGGTGTCCTGTCAAATATACAGTGGGGCAATGGTGTACCAATGCAGTGTTGTCTATCTGCCCTACAGATATACTGCACATTTAGCTGATGTGCATGGCCATTGCAGGGAATCATGAGGTGTCTCTAGTGCTATACAGCATGAGTTACAGACAGGGTTCATAGCCATGACTGTGTTCAGATACAATACATATATACTGTGGAATGTGACCCACGTCACTGAGGTGTATACACACTAAACCATGATGTGGAAGTTTTGACACAGGTCACTGATGGGTATACAGATGACACCCCTGGCACATCTGCAACCATATTGTTGCAGCCTGGCAACTACGGCCAGACATGGCGAACACGTCGGTGCACCATGTCCCACATGACATCTGTGTACCACACACACACACACACACACACACACACACACACACACACACACACACACACACACACACACACACACACACACACAAGGAGCTAGTATGACATTTATGTCCAACATCAGCAATGGGAATGTACTGTATCTGTGGCCTGATGTGGATACTGTACAGGTGACTGCTGTCATGTTGCAACACCCTCAAGATGTTCAACACATCTTATGTGGTGGATTGATGTTACACCTACACAAGATGTGCACAGGCCTGTAGGATGTCTAGTATTCCACATCTACAATATGACGATTATACAAAGGCCATGGTTGAACCATGTGTAGGCATTGTACGACAGGGTGTACACACAAGCACAACATGTCTACTATGTGTTGCTCCATGTCTCTGGCCATCCTCCATGGCCATGTGTGTACATGTGTTGTCCTTATTATTGTGATGGGCATCTATTTCACATGTCTATTTTGTCCCATATGACATATATGTTCCACTGACAACAGGGTTATGCAGGTAAAGGGTGATATGTGGGATATGTTTTCAGGTTAGGTAGGCTGTGTAGCAGCCAGGCCACTAGATGTCATGGACATGTCAATATAGCACATCACATTGTATGACATTCATAGCAGGGCTATGATCCACACCGGTGAATCCTGTGTGCTGGCCATACTCCAGCACACTGGGTAGTACTGTTTGTATTCACCACATGTGTAGATAAGATCTGTAGTACGTCCCTAAAGTGAACAGCACCTCCACCATTGTATGCACAGCTGTCTACACATCTGGCAATGACAGTTTGTGAGGATTCATGTTGGTGAGATGATTCACATAGTTTGCAAGTGGTGCACATGGGTAGTCATTGTGATGCATTGCAGCTCCAACCTGTATATTGTGACAGGACCATACATTATGTGTACATGTTGTAAATGGCCACATGGCAGATAGATGTGTGCATTATGGTTCCTGATAAATAATAAGACTCTCACCTGCAGCGGGCTGCTGTCGCATCGGAAAGCCAGAGGTACCTAAATAGGAGTAGCACAGCAGTATGAGCATAATCCACCCCTGTATAAAGGCTACAGGGTGCAATGTGCATAACACATACACCAGTACATTAGACTATACTATGGTGTATGCACATGTGTGCATACACAAAGTAGCACACTATCGTATGCAGCGTATACATGTCTTGCATATAATGTTACATTACATATTGTACAGTGACACATGTAATTATATGGAATATAGTTGTTATAGGTGCAGTACTGACTTACCAGGCAACTACAGGCTCAGTGGTTGAGAAACATCCACCTTCACAATATCGGCTAAGGCTTGTGGATGTGGTTCTGCAGGTGTCCCCAGGTTGGCCAGTAGCTCCTCGGTATGTGCAAGTGGGGGCTGGGTTGGTGGTCCACCACCTGTTGCACCTTGTTTCCTGGTGATTGCATTTGCATGCTGTTTCACCCGTCTAATGAGGTCTGTACAGTGTCTGCACACCTGCTGGTATGTGCGGTTGTGGCCAACCACATCATTAACCCTCCTGCAAAGTTCCATCCACAGGGCATCCCGCTGCTGTGCATCCTGTGGCACATGGCTGAATAGGATATCATGATTGTCAAGTAGGTATGGGATGAGGGCCTCCTCCTCCAAGTGGGTAAAAGGGGGTAGCTTTGCACGCGGCATACCTGGAAGATATAATGATGGAGACAGGTCACAGTAACTCACAGTGACATACAGAGCTACAGCTGAACATACATGTGTATCTCATTAATTAAGTTTAAATAGTTGTATTTGCAAACCTACATGACACTGACGTGTTTGTGTCACACACATGTGACACTCAATGTTCAGTGGATATTATCACCATGTGTGTGTGTGTGCGTGTGTGTGTGTGTGTGTGTGTGTGTGTGTGTCACCTGATTACATTGCTCATATTCCATGTGGCTGCTGTCTTGATGTGAGCATGTCTGTTTACCTGTACTTGTGTTCTTACCTATCAGCACATGGCTGGATGTGTCCACATTAATGCAGTCGACCTTGATGTTGTGTATATGTCACATATAAGGACTTACACTGCCTTAACAGACATGACCTGTGGCCCTGCATACATGCTCACATAAGGTTTTACATGTATGTGTTTTGCCATATACATCTACACAGCACTGTACATCGATTCAACATCCTGTCATGTAACACCTGTGTTGCACATGTGATACACATGGGACACTGGCTAGCCAGATGGTATTTGCAGGGATGGATATCAACTATAGCATGTGCAGGCAAAGTCAACTAGTGGGCTATATGCCATGGGCCATGTATGAATATAGGATAAAAGGTTACCTGGCAGTAGCTGACAGGTGGGTCTGTGGGGCCAGGTGGAGCAGTGCCACATTACTGATCCACAGGGTTAATTATACATATACCAGGCTTTATCTTGCGGTCATCACACCATGTCTGAGAGGGGAGCGATGTGCAGCTTTGATGGACAGGAATGGCAGGACTATGTCAAGTGTATGGGACAAGGATCTGTCCAGCATGTGGAAGGTGGATGTCCATGAAATATGTGTTTGAGATCAGGGTGAGTATGTGTAGCATGTCCAACATCACTGGGTTGGACATGGATTTATTCAGGGGTTTGCATCATGCTACATAGTGGAGATGGGAAATGGGAAGGCTGGTGTAGGCCATCTGCACATGGCCAATACCCCTTGAAGGAAATATGTGATCTGATATGGGTCACTCGAGTGTTGTGTATGGCTGGACAATGATCTCTATATTCATGAATGTCACCCTATCATTATTAGGGTTGCCACATATGACTACCTGACAGGTGTGGTTATGTAGCTGTCACAAGAAAGACAACTGCCCAGCTGCATCCCTCACACACAAGTGTCCATTATGTTGACTGCTGCCTAGGTGGTTCTTCATGGGTACAGGGTTATTAACATAGGGGTGACAATGCAATCTGTAGCTGTTAGATTGTGGCCATATGTCACACACACACCTCATCCACAACGCCCCTTCTGTATGTTGTCCACAACACTCCTGAGTCAGCTATTGCTCCTAGGTCATAGTAATTCGCATACTTCTTCAATAGACAGATACCTTCTGTTTGTCTGTAAGGTATGGACTACAATGAGGGGGAATAAAATTAATTAACCCTGGCATGCTGTAGCTGCCACTGGTGTGATGATCATGTATTATTCAGACATGTTCTGTAGTGTTGGTTCTGCCAGCAGTCCTGTTGCAAAACACTACTGTGACATAGGAATGTACATCTAGTATGCAGAGTGTAGGTGGTACACAGTATGGGTGATGATGTCCTATGACCTGGCAAGGTTATGATATGCAGTGTGACATCAACCATACTGTCATCTACATCTGTACTGCTGACATCACTTAATTGATCAAGGTTCATGGCCTTCCAGACCAGATTCAGCAGGGTAGTAGTGCAGTACTTCCTATTATCAGTGGTGTCTCACCCTTTGTGGGTTGTGATACCTGTTGGTGTGCACCATTCAGTGTGTACACAACCTGACATGGAGCTATGTTTTACATGATGTGTACATGGAGAGCATCTTGTTTTGCCATATGTGTATGATACAACCTGTGATGTGGACAGGTCCCATGCAGCCTGAGTGCAGCTTGTACCTGCATATTTGTGGGTACAGAGGCCCTGTGGTGTACATGGATATATGCTTGTGTACCTGTTGGCGGGAGGGGGCCATGTGTTTATGTTCTCCAGGACCCTATCTGGATTGCTTATTCATGCTAAGCACTTGTTCAGGACTTGTAAGCACTACATAAGCTAATAACTACTATAGCACTCAATCTTCCTCATTACCTAGAGGTAAGGGTGAACAGGTTCTGTACATAGTTTTCTCACTTGCTTAGAGTAATTTAGCTCTTGTACTCACTTTCCTCACTTATCTAGGTGAATGTAGTTCTATATTCAAGCATGTCCAAGAGTTAACTGCCAGTGTTCTCACCTGTCTATCTGATGAATCTGGGCATCTTGAGGCAATGTACACATTGCCTCATGTACACAGACAAGCCTCTCCACCTACCACTCAACACTACAACCTGTGAGAGATGCACTCATCTAGCCAAACTGGAGGTAAAGGTCTCTCCAACCAAGCCTGACCCTGACTGTCATGTCGAGAAGGTACACATTCGCACAACACCACACTCATCACATAAGTCTCACTGAATCTACCCCACCATGAACTGGGAAAGCTACTCGTGTACCAACACATTAGCTCAATGATTTCTGGAATTCATAAACTCCAATGCCCTGACTCAACATATCCACACACCCACCAGGGGCAACAATATCCTAGACCTAGGCATTACCAGCACGAGTGACTGGTGTTCCACACATGAAGCCAACTCCTCATTGGTCCGATCAGACCATGTGCTGAACACCATTGATATCCACATCCCGCACCCACCCCCCATTAAGGCAACCATGGTATAATATGTCTACAAGGCCAACTACATGCTTCTTAAGACAGATGTGGTGGACGTCATGACACCCATGCAGATGGACACTACTGTTACAACTGCTGAATCCTACACAGATGCACTCTATAAGCACTTACACAAGTACATGGCTTGTGCTATCCCAAACAGAACCAGGATGCTATACTCCTAATTAACAAAACCAATCTGGTGGTCCCCTGCTTTAAACAAATTGTACTACAGGAGGAAGACACTATTGCAAACGAGAGTACAATACCATGCATGGAGGAGCTCCCTGGCCAGCCTCAGTAAGAAGGTGAGATCCCTTATAAGATCCTCCAAAGCTAGCTATGAAAACTAAAATGCAACTAATACCAACAACAACCACAAAGCATTCTATAGCTATGTCACATATCTCGATGTCAACAACCAGATCTGCTCTGAGTTACAGCACAAAGGCACGAACATTACAGAAACAATTGATATTGGCAACATCCTGGCAGATCCCTCTCAAAGCTGCACACTCTAAAGGCAATATCACAGCATCCATGGGACCGGACAACATCCCAGACTGTTTTTACATGAACTTCAGAATGTACTGTCTTCCCACCTATGCACCATGTTCAATAATAGCCTCACATTGGGCATAGTGCCCTCTGAATGGTGCACTGCAACAGTTATCCCATTCCACAAAGGTGGCACCATAATGGACCATGGGACCTATTTCCCTATAGGCCTGACTAGCCTGGTCTGCAAGGCTATGGTGCACATTATGGATCACTGTCACAGACACATTGGGTACCTCCAAATCTTTGACCCCTCCCTGTTTGGCATTGTTAAGGGTGGACCATGCCTCCTAAACCTGGTGGACTTCTTAGAGACAGTTACCAAGACATTAGATGAGGGTAAGGAGGTCCACACAGCCTACCTAGATCTCTCATTGGCTTTCAACACCATTCCTCCTTCTGGTATTATCAACATACCCATCCGCCTGAACATTAACCCCTACGTCATGTGATGGTTTGCAAAGTGGCTCACGGACAGAACCCACACAGTGGGAGTTGCATACCCTAGGTCCGACTGGATACCAGTTGCAAGTGGCGTCCCCAAGGGCGCAGTCCTTGGACCCCTCATGTTCGGTATATACTTCTCTGATGTACAGACAAGCACAGGAGGGCTTTTGCTGAAAAGGTTTGCAGACGACTGCAAACCAGGGGACATAATTGTTTCCCCAGCTGTTACAGACACCCTGTGGAAGGGTCGCACTGAGATGGATACCTGGTGTTAATATCATGGCGTCAAGCTGAATGCCTAAAAGTGCATAGTCATCCCCTTTGGATACAACTAATTACCCATGGACTAACACATAGGTGCTAATCCCCTACATACAGAAAAGGTAATAAGGGATCTGGGAACCCCAGTAGATAGCAATCTCTCCTTCGATATCCATAATGACAAGGTGGTTAGAATATCCTTCTACATGCCCCCCCACAATCTCTAATGGGTTCACATCCAGATCAGAGGGGCCATTGTGACTCTACTCATGACATATTAGACTCATTACAGGATACAACACCCCGTTTGGGATATACCTTACAAGACAACTGCAACAGCTTGGAAGACCACACCAGTACCACACCAAAAGGATTACTGACCTCAAACAGATGACCTATGCAGCCCAACTTAAGACACTCCAGCTGTACTCAGTTGCATACTGCATACTCACAGGTGATCTCTGCTTGACATACAAGGCCATTGTCCAACCCTGTATTACTGGATATGCTCCACCTAAACAGAGGCCCCTGAGAGCCACATGCTCTAGGGATATACACCTAACCACAACGATGAGTAGGACATGCTGGATGGATAGATTCCTGACCTGGACACTCCCCATGCTTTGGAACATTATTTCAATGTACATCAGGCAGGGCCCCTCACTAGCACTCTTCAAGGGAAACCTTGACGTATGGATGGGAGTACCCCGGGGATCACTGCAGTGGCTCTGCTGGACAGAGGCACAGGGAACTATTGGCTCTGGCTTTCAGAGGCACAGGGAACCAACCTATGGGGGTGGTGAAAGCCAACACACTCTAGCTAGGCTTACAAATACCTTTGGTAAGACAGCCTAGTACCTACCTTTGCACATATTATATGTCTTATGTGCATGGATAGTTAAATAGCTCTTCCATTTTACTTTGCTATCATGCTGATAAACTGTCAGCTGACTAAAAGACATATGTATCCTGTTATTGTGTATTGTAAATGCCAATTATCATAACTAATGTTTGCCTAACATTACAGTAATGCTATGTAGCTTGTAATACATATCTGCCTACAATACTGTACATTACACAGTTAATGGCACAATATCCCACAATGCAAATCATAATTGCACAGTGGACCAACTTTCCATGTGTTATTCTCTGTAATACACCCATACATATGGCTACAGTTACAATATATCAACATATACTATCCCCTGTTATAGCACATACTTGTTGGGCCAGCCCTGCCACTGACATCGGCTGGTGAGGAGTATTTCTGTTCAAACCCTAATATAGCATCCCTTGTGGTGTATGCAGTGTTTGCCTTGTGACCTACAGCAGTACACACAAATACTGCAAGCGTTACTATGCTCAACAATACATCACTAAAAGATAACTGTTTCCACTATATGGATTCCGTGCACTTTAAATACTACAGAAAGGTACTACATACACAGACATACTGACTGTTCTACATACCTTATGAGTAACTGGAGGTGTCGTTAATTGTTGATTCAATCCTTTTCAGTTTGTGTTTCAATGTTCTTTGTAACGTTCCGCTGGTATATACGGATGGTTTGAATGTGTGATAACACATCCTTTTCTAGTTACATATCGGTAACATGTGGTATCCTGTCCACCAATTGCTGTTCCAAAGTAGTTAATTAGATGAACATCAGCTGTGCAGCTACTCCATTAGCCGATACCATGGCAACAGTGGTGTATAACTGAGTACTCCTTTTGGGCGTTGTCTGTTTGCCTTACTTTTGAGGGAGACGGCCTAGATGTGTTGTTTGCGATATATTTCAACAGCTGTATGGAGACACACAGATATATTAGCTTCATGACTCCCATGGACTGTGTATAATGGCTAGATTATTTAGTTCCACATGTGAGTACAGCTGTTATATTTCGGAACAGTGCTACTTATGCAGGGTTTGTTTGTACCTGATATTTCTGCAGATGTTTAAATCTGGCAAGGATGTTTGGCCAGCACAAGGCCATATGGCTATGCATGAACTGTTATGTGGTGTACAGTGTGCTCACCAGGCATCCTTGATTTGGTGTACAAGCGTAGCATACTGTGCTGTTACTCACTAATTGCTAACACATCCTGGTGTACACACAACCCTGTGAAACGAGATTAGTGCAAACAAACCCTGTTACATCAGCAGCAGTTCCATTGTATAACAGCAGCTGTTTCACATAGGGCCATGTTAGTGTGTCTCTGACAAGGTATGTTAAGGCTTCTGCAGATGTCGTACAGTGAGTGAATGATTTGTGATGTTATTACTGTTTGTATTGTAATATGTTTGGGTGTGGTGGTGATGTTGGTGGGTGTACTTAGCAGATGCGGGTGTGTAGGAACTGCTTTTATACATAATCGCTATGTGCATGAGGGTTCCTTCCCTATTTGAACACCTATCCTTTTGTGGACTAATGCAATTGTAATTGCAGGCTGATTCATTAAGGCACTGTTATGTGGTTCCTGTATAGCATGCAGGTGATGTTAGTCCTTGAATCCCTTTGGTAATGCATCTGAATGTAATAACGTGTTGCTACATGATAGCTGTGTATTTCTGTCATAGGTATTTGCAGTCATTGTAGTTGTGTTGGTGACTGACCCTCTTTGGCTAGGGTTGCCATCTTTTCATATGGCCATAGTGGGACCTTTTTGGGACACACATTTGATTTTACACGCAGACACAAACCCACGGTCAGTACAAGGGATAGAACTTTCCTTTCTTGCCTAATTATAAGCTTATTCTTGTAGCAGTTTAGTTGCTTATCCTGTTTCTTGTAACATGTAGGTATTTTAGATACAGAAATAACTATTGTATGCAACTATTACAGTACATATGGGACATAATTATGTTCTACAATCCCAGGACATTTGCCACATTTAATATATTTGGTCAGGACACAACCGCCCAAAGAGGGAGTGTCCCTCGCAAAGTGGGACAGGTGGTAACACTGTCATTGGCTCATGCCCATAGCACATATTTGTAATAGTGTATAGGCATATACTCCCCATATCCTTTGTTCATAAAGGTTGGTAGTGGCAGAATGTGTGATTGCTATGGTCCATGTTATACACATATATGAAACTTCAACCGCTGTATATGGGTGACCTATGGAATCCTGAAACCACAGAGTTCTGATGCACACAGTACCGGGACCAGACTCCTATACCCCACATTACCGACATCGACAGTAACTTGCAAAAGTAACATGAACATGAAACACACACACGCACACACAGACACACTTCTACCCATCACATCCAAATAAACCATCCTACACTAAGTATGAGCAGGTGGCCAAGCCCCCCTACACCCCCCATGTAGGTGTCTGCACCCCCCACACCACCCCCTACTTTAATATTCTACCTCCTAGGTCGCGCACACAGACACATAAAGCTAACCCACACCCACACATTACAGTACCCCAAGAACACACACCACACGCTTACACACACTACAGCCCTAAGAAACACACTTACACACAGTAACCTACCTGAACCGCAACACCAGAAGCACTGACTAACTGTCCATTAACATCGTGAAATTACACCTCGCACATCTGGTGTTTCGGTACTGTGTGCTTTTGGACCTTAATCCTCGGGATTACGCGTGTCGGTATGTAAAGCAGTCAGTATGTGGTAGGTATCCCATTTATATGTACCTCCATGATTATGTAGATGTTGTTAACCTATCTATATATCTACATATATATATGTATATCCCCATATATCGACATATCTCTCTCTCTCTCTATATATATATATATATATATATATATATATGATGATTATATATATATGTATATATATTATATATATATATATATATATATATATATATATAGATAGATATTTATATAAAACATACACCTTTCATTGGGTACATGCTGGTTTGTCCTATTTCAACACGTTCCTACCTTTTGTGTTTTATCCTGTCAGTATTTACGACTGCCATTGGTACATCTCAGGAAGCTTAGTGGTATGTTATTGTGATGAATGTGTACATGGTTACGTGTTCTAATCCTGGCAGTGATATCGTACCTCTCAGAGCAGGCACTGGTAGTGCAAGTGATTAACGCACATTTCAGTGGTTGTGTGTTCCACATGTTTATTATTCTGTGGAGAACTACCTATATATGCAAGCTGTGTTTAAGGTATACTATGTAACATGCACACATCTGTGAAGATTCCTGTCAGGGATACTCCCCATTATTTGGAACTATATCCCTGATTACATTATACAAAACCCCACACTAACACTCCTGGGAATCCTTGCAGAGTGGGTGGTGAACAGTAGCTACACCCCAGGGATCCAGCAATTGGCTCTGTTCCACAAAGGGACAGTTAGTTAATCGATGGGGTGGTGACAGCAGACACATTTTGCCTATGCTTATGAGTGGCCTCGGCAGTTGGGCATGTACCTACCTATGTATCTATGAACCTGTACATACAGTATGGACACACAGTGATTGCTTAATTTACTGTTCAGGTATTGACTTACCTTGTGCCAATGGCAGTTGTGTATACAATAGTTGAGGGCTACCTATGTAGGATGCACACAATAGACCACCTATACATGACAATTTACAGGTGGTCGTGTGTGTGTGCCATCCATGTTTGCTGTGTGTGCAGGTGGAGAAGGGTGTCAGTCCATGAGTGCCTACACTGTCTGTGTGTGTGTGTGCTATACGTTCCCTCTTTGCCAAGGCATGGGCATACTGGGCATGCCTCCGTCTGCCTACTGGGGCTAGCACAGGGTGTTCGTGCCTGTGGGTCCCTTGGCAATGGTGGTGGGCTGTGAGGGCCTCCACCATTCTGTCCCTGCTGCAGCTGTTTCCTTAGGATCATATTGTGTAGCATGGCACATACTATGAAGATGTGGGCACACGTTCCTGGAGAATACTGCAAGGCTGCACCAGATATGTCCAAGCAATGGAACCGTGATTTCAGCATCCCAAATACGCGCTCTATGATGATTCTGGTTTCTGCATGTGCCTCATTATGGCGTTCTTGCGTGGCTGTGTGTGCATTTCTGATGGGAGTCATCATCCACGGTTCCAGTGCATAGCCAGCATCCCCCACCAGGTGGCCATATGGGATGTCCCCCCTGGCAAATATCTGATACAGTTGTGAGGCATGCCAGATGTGGGAGTCGTGATAGCTACCAGGGCTGCCAGCACATACATCCATGATAATGCCTTGGGCACTGCACATGACCTGGGAGTTGATGGAGGGGAATCTTTTGCGGTTTATGTAGCGCCTACCCTGCTCACCGGGTGGTGACTTGATGTGTATGTGCGTGCAGTCTATTGCACCCAGTACTTCTGGGTAGTCTGCCACACGATGGAAGAGATGAATATTGCTGGCCAACTCCTCCTGCATTCGGGGGAAGTATATGTGCTCATTGGCATGTGGTAACATGGCATCCAGGAACTGGTGGAGTACCCTGGATGCTGATGCCTGTGAGATCCCCATGATATCCCCAGTTGGCCTTTGGAAGGTACTTGTGACTAGTATTCTCAAGCTTACACATACTTTCATGTCCACTGGGATGGGTTCCTGTCTGTTACTTCTGGCTCTGAGGCGTGGCTGGCACAGCTCAACAAGTTGCTGTATGATGTCCCTGTCCACCCTGTTACGCTCTACTATCTCAAGATCATGTAGCCCCTGGTAGGTTACCCTGGGTCTGAACACTCTTCTCCTCCTCCATTGCCTGAGATGGTTGTCAGCATCATCCTCCACACCACCGTCAGTCTCCAGTACATGCTGGTGGATCAAAACTATGGCACCCCCTAACATGTACATATTAAAAGTTCCCCATCTGTATACACCAATGGTGCAGAGTGTCTGGGAATACACAAGTGTATGTGTGGGGCTTTCACACCTTATACTATTGTGCAATGGATGACGCTGGTGTAATTGGGTGTGTTTGTGCTATTCCAGCTGCAGGGTATCTTAATTATGGGTTTTACAGCAGGTACTGCTATTGTGGGGCCTTTGGTGTTGACTTACGCTTGTCTGCCATGATTCATCTATTGCCCTTTGCTTCTGTTTTTAACCCGATTCCCCTCCCATTGTCAGGCATGCATCCAGCTGCCGCCTTTCTTGTTTTGTACTTTCACAACCCAGGATTGTGTTGGGAAATGTGTTATGTAGCTGATCTACTGCAAGTTTGTTTTGTTCTGCTGTGACAGTTCTCTTTTCTTTGCTGTACGGCACCTCCCCCTTCCTGTTCTGCAGGTAGCTGCTAGCAGCCATGTTAGCTGTTGTCTATGGCCTACTGTGAGTTTCTAGGTGTTAATTACTCATTTGTACTCCAATTACCATGCTGCAGCATTTCTTTACTGTCTTCCTGTATCCTTCCTGTTTCAGCTGTGGTGAACACTTCGCACAGCCATTTATCGGGTTTCAGGTGGGTTTTCATCCACTTTCACATGAACTTTCGGTTACCTTGTGTGCTCCCAGCTAAGCAAAGCTATGACTACTTCCACACCCCTATCCTGTGGCTTTGCTTAGCAACACACAACATGGATTAGCAATGATCCAATGGGCTTACAGCTACGGTGGTGCACCCCTCTCTTGATGTCATGTTTACCTCCAGGCCACTCCTCGATGTTGTACCGCTATGCCGTGTGGTACATCTTTATGCTGGCAGGGCATTTGCAATTCAGTATTACTTAACTCATTTGCATGGCATTGACTGCTAATTCCTAGTTACCGCACGGAACACTGTCACAGACCCTTAGCAACCCTTGAGCCATGGTTGTGTTGTAGCATGCGTGCCATTGACTATCATGGGGATATGACATCTAAATATATTTTCCTTGTGATCCCGTTTGCGCACCGATGCACTGCGGTTTTAATTTGCGTTGGTGTGGCCATGACATTAATGTTATTTTTTATATGTTGTGCATGTTGTTTTATGCCATTGGCTATATATTTAGCCACTGGCATATATTAACATTATAATACATAAGTTTGGTCTGCATTCATGGCTCCGATTTTATGTTTGGTTTACATTTCTACATGCCTGCACCACTTCATCAATCACTATATACCTTCATTTGCATGCTACACTGCTGCGCATGGGGTAATTAGCATACATGGTCCGTACGCTGGTAGGGCACGTGGAAACAGCTCTTACCTGAATCGCTTGGCGGCCATATTTGGTGCTAGATCGCTGATGCTACTCCAGCGCATGGTGCAAGCTTCATGAATCCCGGGGTGTGTGTTGTTAATGAGTTTTGCCTTGTGTCTTCAAATCAGTTCAGAGTTACTTATCTAATGTATGTATACTATATAAATAAGGTTATATTCACCCTGTATTCAACAAGATGGTGTTAAAATCATGCTCCTGAGTCATTGCTGAGTAACTTGTATGTAAAGGCTCTAACGTCTGCAAATAATGTGTGTTAACTGTTCAAAGTTTGATCATAGATTCTGCACTCAATATTTGTATATTCTCACTCTTTTTTGATTAGTCATATTTGCTGGAGCTTGGGTTGTAGTTGAAAAGGTCAGCTGACTAGGCAACTTATCCTCTTAACAAATAAATTAGTAAATTCAATAAAATATTCCCTTGTTCTTTGGCTGTGTACCATGCAACTCTAAGCAATCACTTTGCCAAATAGCACTGTTAGGCTACCCCCGAAAAAAGGCATGGATAACAAAAATAAGTAAGCATATAACTTAACAAAAACAAGCATACAAGTAAATGACTGGCTGAATAAATAAACACACACCATATTATTCAGAGTATTTGCTTGCGGACTAACAACTTGCTCTACCACAGCTCGTAGTTGTATCATTTGCTGGACAGTAGATTACTGTTTTAGAGCTCCACTGTTAAAATGCTTATTTAACAAAATGAAATATGAAATATGAAAGAAGGCAGATAGGTTGTTAGGTATAAAACCTACAAAGAATCTCCCAGTGTACTCCAATTTACTTATACTGGAAAGTTGCTACCAGGTGATCGACATGGGGTCAGAGTAAACAGGTGGCTTGTTTTGTTTTGGAGTCTTCTCAAATTAGTTACTTGCTGTTTATGCTTAGAGAGTGTTGATGTTTCTGATTCCCTGAAGTCTGGCTCACGTGTTAAGAGTTTTTGAATGACTTAAGGTGTTCCATTTGTTTTGTTAAGCATATAGATTGTTAAGATGGCACAACACCTTGTTGAAAACATTCAGTTCATTACACGATTTTCAGTGCCTGTTGGATCATTAAGAGGGTGATATTTAAATAATTCAGAGCTTCTGAAGCCAGCTAATGTATAAGTGGACAAGTGGATCATCATGTTAAGTCTATATGCACAGAGACTGTTGGATAGTCTGACAGCTGATGAAGGGGATTAAGACTCTGAGCTGTTAACAAGCAACTTCTTGTAGTACAGGGTTTGATTCCCTAAGCCTCCATTTGCCTGCTATGTGACCTTGAGCAAGTCACATAACCAACTGTGAATTTGGGCTAGGCTCATTAATGGTCTCCTGGACTATATGTTTAGTAACAGCTTATGCATCCAACTAGTTGTTGCAGCTGTAGATCTGACTTGTATTCCTTAACTAAGGTGGTAAACTTAAAGGACTGCTTTTTCAATGTCTTACTAGTTTTACAAGAAAAAATGCATTTCCAATCCAACACATATAGAATCAGGTCTCAAACTGTACCCTGACTAAAATCTGACCTGAAAACACCATACAAATTAAGAGATAGGACCTGGGAAATATATAAAAAGATAAGCTTAAAAATCAGCTGGACTAAGTCTGTGTAATTTGGGAACAAAGACAGGGCAGAAATGAAGACCAAAATGCCAACTTTCATACTGCAAACAAGTCTTTCAATTATAAAATCCTAGGTCAGCAGGTGGCATACTCATGTATGAAAGTTGAAGGTTATATCCCTATATCAGGTGCATGGCTTCATATTCTAGCACTGACAGTGCAGTGGAAAACTGCACTGAAGGTACTGATCCTCAGAAAAGGTAAGCTGTAGTCCTATTGGCCTACGTGCCTGGGTTAGTGAAAGATCATGCTCTATCACCACTTAGCAAATATAAATAAATAAATGAAGGGCATTGATGTCTTATTACATATCACTTCAAATAAAGCAGAACGTAGTCTTTCTTAACAAAACACATAAAAAAACGTATAAAGCCTACTTCAGAAATTACCTTTTTGTTGCACTTGTTTTTGTTAATCCCTCACAACCAGATTTCTTTATTGTCACTAAGATTTTAGTTTTTTTTTTAGAATTTAAGTAGGGGAGTGGGGTGGGCAGATCCACTTAATTGTAAGATAGGAGAACAAGTGAGATTTGAATTTGGTGTGGTCGGGGGTATTACGGAGGGTGGGAGGGAGAGAGTTCCCACTTTCTACTACGTAGCACTGCTCTACATATTTCAGGGCAAATTTTCAGTAGTATGTACATGACTTCTTCATCCCAGTTCTTATCTAATCTCTTACTTCTGCTGTACCAGTCATAAACTACAATTTCATCTGATACCCTTCTCAAATGAAGTATGATTAATTCCTGGTGTCCTAAATATTCTGCCATTCTTTTTCCCGTTTTTTATATCCCTTATTATTACATAATCCTCCTTTCATTACTTTTCATATTATCTTCTATTCTTCTCCAGTTTCTTATGACGAATTTTCAAATATAATCACATTTACTTTATCTTTTTATTTCTGTAGTTCATGTTTGCACATCAGCATTAAACACATGTTGTCCTACTTCTAGCGAATTCTCATTTACTATATTCTGATGGAATCTCTTTTCATTACTCCAGTAATTTACAAAATCAGCTTTCCATTTCATTATTGTCTTAACATTTCATTTATATCACAAACCCTTATGTATATTTCATTAGGTGTCACATTTCCTCTCATTCTTTATTGGTTTGTTTTAAATACACAAATCATCAAAGACTGATTTATATTAAAGTGCATTTTAAAAATTAAAACAGAAACTATGAATCAAGCAAAGGCTCTCCATGCTGCTATCAGTTCTTCGTGTATGCACATATGTAAAACACGTATCCAACATGGTTTACCTCCATTAGGCTGAAAGTGAAATATGCAACCAGTCAAATAACTGACTCGCAACGTCGGAAACTGCACTTTCGACTGCTGAAAACAGCGAAAGTGCAACACAACAAATTCAATTATCTGGAAATTTCAAAAGTGTTCGAAACACACATTTCTAGATATCGTCAAACACTGTTATGCAGGGGAGCAACCCCCCTTGCACCCCCCCCTGTTAATTTAATATACTAACTCCGAGATCTCACTACAGTGAAGCAAAGGGTACATGTCCCGATCCTCACTGTAGTGTGATATGCAACCGTAATGCCGAAATGAAATGAGCAAATGCACACTAGCATTCACTCATTTGAATTCTCAACTATGTGATTCGACATTCCCAAATCTTGCCGTTGTACTTTTGCACTTGCGTCATGCAACAGACTTCCGACCTAATGAAGGTAAACCATTTAACATTTATCTGCTGCAAATGCTTGAACCTAAGCAAACTGAGATACCATGATTGAGTTGTGCCATTTCTGACTGATAAAGTTCTAATATTATAAAATTCTTGGAGCTGGGATATAACCAGATCATGATAACACTGAAGTCTCACACCTTCAGTTAAATTACTGTAAGAGACCCTTCTTTTCACTACTGGATTCTGATTCATCAAAACCACATTAGACATATCACTTGCGTTTTAGTAATTAGTTTCTTAATTTTTTTATATAAATATAGGAAATGAATCTGCTTTCAAATATTTTGATATTGCTTCCATAGAAATAACGTGTTTATAGATGGTCAGACCCTTTAATTGTCAGGAGAAATTAAAATTTTATGGGAACAATCATTTGTCTCATAACAACTTTTGGAAAAGCTCATTAAGTGGGTAGAAAGATGACAAGTTGAGGGTCATTGCAAATAACTGCAGCATTTAGCCTGTTTGTACAGCAGTCCTTGTGTGTAATATAAACTGGGGAAGTGGAATTGATCATAACAGAGTAAGAAGAGGTTCTGGGGAGTTGATCTTGCCTTAATTGGACCATCGGAAGCAGAATGAGAAACATATGGCAGCAGCAAAAGAAAAATAGACTTCAGAAACAAAGATGTAATATTTTCCTGGTGTGTGGGATGAGGGGGAAAGCATATGACCAGAGACTAAAGAGCTGTAACTATTCACACTAAAGAGCAGAAGAAAAGTGGAACATGTGATCCATGACTAAAAGTAACACAGTAATTACTGATACTAAAAAGTGCAATCACAAAAGTGAGTTCATGTAAAAAGAACTGTATCACTGTGTAAGCACCCAGTCAAACTGTGAGCTACACCTCAATCCTCCTTCTACTTGAATATACTAACTCTGAGATCACTATACCTAGCAAGAGAGGAATTCTAGGGCACCGTGCAATCAACGTCTAAAACTACAGTTGGACTGTGTATGGTTCTGAATATAGAGATATAGCCTCAAGTACTGAAAATGTCTAGAAATGACAGGCTTAAGCAAAACTATTTTGTTATCTAGCTATTCTGAGAAGAAAAAAAAAGAAATGTATTAGCACTCAGTAAACTCTTAGAGAGAGAAACTCGTAACCAAAGGTACTTAAACAGTTGAAACATACTTTTTATTAGTATTTGTACCAATACCTATGTAAGTCAGACAGAAATGGACATATTTTTGAATACATCATTACATGGCCCATGTTGTAAACACTATTTTGTAGCAGTGGTACTGTTAGGGTCACAAAGTTAATTTTTCTCAAACTGCACAAAGATAGCAAGAGCAACAAGGGGTGAATGGGTTATATTTTTGGCTAAGACAGTGTTTTGCTTTTTTCTTAAGTGTAACAGATTGAAGTTACATGTCACAGGGCATGCTAAGAATAGCTTGCATTTTTTTAAGAAACATAGCAACTAAGATGTAATACAGTAAACTCTCAGTTAACCAGCACCCATGGGGATTGGTAGATGCTGAATAACTGTAGTTTCCAGTTACTTGAGATTTATTATTAGAAATAGACCTTACTAATACTGTACCCTATACTATTTGTTTGGTTTGACTTATTCTTAATTTGGGGAGAGAGGGAATTTATTCCTATCTTCTTTTTTAAAACTCTGGAAACTCTAAAAACATAAGGTATGTTTCTGGGGGGGGGGGGGTGAAAATGCAACACATGTAAATTGTACTCTATTTGTTCGATGTTTTTGCTGGTTGCTTCAGTTCCGGTTAACTGAGAGTTCACTGTACACTTGTGCATGAAGCAAGGATGCAGACTGCTGTTTTACTGGCAGACAGAGAATGCATTTGCTTGTCACCTGTTAGAATGATGACATTCACTGATACCGAGTCAATGACCTGCCCAGTGTTCCTCTCTGCAGTACAGAGAGCCACAGACTGAAGAATGTACAGTACTGAATGCACATCATATACTGTTTGCATTGAGAGGAGCCTAAAAAAAGACAATTTTTTTTTTCAAGAAATGTATGCAGTATAAAATAAGATAATGCAGTTAAAGATCTTTGGACTATTGAAAGATAGTGATGTTAACAGAAATATTGGAAACCTGGAAAATAGGGAATGCTAGTGGCCTAGAAGAGATTTAAAGTGACCTATACCAAGTAGGTAGAGGCACATGGATAAAGATATTAGCAAACCAATAGAACTACTGCTTAAAGTATCAAGAATTTCCAAAATACTGGAAAGGTGGTATTCTGCATAATATAGACTGCTATCCATCCATCCGTCCATCCTTCCATTCATCCATCCACAACCCTTTTTCCCATGTTTGTATATGGGGCAAGGTGTATGGGTTGCCAGGTTTCTTTGTGGCAAAAACTGGACTAAGGTCATGTCCCTCGGATCACCCATAACTCCACCCATTCCCACCCCCTCTCCCATCCATTCCCACTCATTTTGTGACATCACGGTGACATCAGCTGATGGGAATGCCCTCTTTCTCTGTTTCGGATGCCTGATTTCAGCCGATTTACTATGCTTTTCTGTAAAAAAGCATAGTAAAATAGTAAATCAGCCAATTGTAACAAACACTGATAGTCTGTTTCCTTTTGTGAAACAGAAAAATGGAGTTTGTACATTGTTTTCCTGACTACCAGAGCAGAGAATTGATTTGATTTGTGGATAGTCCAGAAAAAAACAGATAGGTGGCATTGCGCATTGGCAATGGCAACAGGGTGATTTCCAATTTCCCACCTATTGGTCAAAGACTCAAAGTTATGCTTAAATAGGGCTAGCCTAGGGATGGACTCTGCTTCACATGGATGGCAAGCTTGTTCCAGTGCATGGGGACCCTCTGAGGCACAATTGTGTCTCATCAACATCACATGGCCTATTTATGTCACAAGCAACATTTAAATCCTTAGATCTAATGGTTCTGATACTGTTCATTTTGTGGATGTCCAAAAGGTCCATCAATCAATGCTGGATCCAAGGATGCCTTGCATGGCAGACATTCTCTCTCAGTAACCTGTAGGAGACCTGGTATAGTGATAGGGCTTTAAGGTGATCTGTATAAGACAATGTGTTTAGACACTGGATTTTTCTAGTAAGGAAGCTTTAAATATGTTCCAGCTGTTGCATGTGTCTGGTCAAGTACATGCCAAAGAGACAGGTGCAGCTCACACATCCAGTTATTTTGTCAACTTCTCAGGTTAACATCGCTAATATTTTAAAAAGTGTTCCTTCTACATGAGCAATGTCCTATAAAAAATATTATTATTATTATTATTATTATTATTATTATTATTTCCCTCTCTCTGTCACACATAGTTAATACTCAATACCATACAAAAATTACACTGACCCTGGCCTGGGCCCTGACTCTCAAACCATCTTCATCGCCCTGGTCCTGCTAAGTGTGCCACAGTTACAATCTTACACAGATCCTTCACATCGCACAGAGGCAGGCATATGCTAACAAAATATATCCATGCATATCTCTCTCTCTCTCTATATATATATATATATATATATATATATATATATATACACACATGTCAGACTCACTACTGTCATCCTCTACTGTACTGACACAGCCCAGACTTTCCTTTCCTCAGAGAGTAGCAGGACATTGATCTAATAATGATCTTATGCACAAAAGGCTGCTATGATGATTATGAATTACAAAAAAGAGAGAGTAACACACTGCTATCTGCCAAGTCTTCACCTGACCTAGGCTTGCTATCTAGTTATTTCTGCCGTAGTCTGAAAGTTTTTACACTGTACACATCCCCTAGTCTTGCCTCTTGCTCTTCACGATGGAACTGGCTGCTTAGGCTTAGCTAGCTTCAAATTTGCGCACAATTATTTCTATTCTACACTGGTGAATGGTGGAATAAGCACGCACGCATGTTGATTTAAGCCATACTTAAAAGGGAGAACACGAGCGGCGCTAATTGCACTGCTAGGCTGTTGCAGCTGTAAGTGACAAGTGTCAATGTCAAACTTGTCAAACTTTCGTGTGTGTCATACTGTAAAGTAAGTCCTAGTCACAAAATATGTGGTTCTTTGCCCACCTCAAAGCTCTCTGGTGTGGTTACACACAAATCAGGGTTGTTTTAAGTGTCAGATCATGATGTTGTTACAAGTCGGAGACTCCGGAGTAGTACAATATATAAGAAACAGTAGTATCTCTGCTTTCAACAGCGGAAACCTTGACCTAGGCTTCAGAAAAATGGTACCAATACCAACGTTTTTACCATGTGTGTAATAAGTGTGTGAAGCTCAGATGAGCGGTGGTTATTACTTTACTTAGCTTAGCAGAATAAGTGTTTCACATAAGCATTTCTAGAATCTGTTTGTGTTTCTTG
This sequence comes from Protopterus annectens, assembly GCF_019279795.1. Taxonomy (NCBI): domain Eukaryota; kingdom Metazoa; phylum Chordata; order Ceratodontiformes; family Protopteridae; genus Protopterus; species Protopterus annectens. The sequence goes on from NC_056746.1 coordinate 760,919,448, forward strand.
GAAAAAAAACAGCATACACGTATATAATATTTGTTCCTGAGGTTTTTTTACCTAATTATTTGGAGCCATCAGCTTTCAGCTTTTTAAATGGGTAGAAAAAATACTTTCTCATATTATATCACCGGCTGCTGCCTCAGCCTGCTGTCTCCTACGTGTTAATTTGAGTGCGGTATGCAGTTCTTTTAGATACCGATTGTGCTGATTACCTATAAGCTAGCTTCCTAAGTTGATGGTACCAGTATTGATGAAAAGTGTCTCTAATATGGTGCATTTTTTTCCAGTTATTTTCTGTGTCCCTAATTATGGAGATAAAAGGTTGAGAGCTGTGTACCTGGGTAAAATGACTAGATTTGCAGTGCATCATTAACAATCGCTGATTATACTATTCTGTTGGTATAGCACAGTCCAGTACTGATGTACATTCTCTTCACTAAAAATGTCTTTTCCAGCAGTATGTACTAAAATGCGTAGCTACCAGGAATACTGAAGTTACGTTATAAAAAAGCATTTCATTGTGTAAGTGTAGCTAGTAATGTATCATACCGCCCGTTCGAGCTGGATACATTTACTTTCTCCTCTGGGTAATTGTTCCCTAGTATGCACTTACTGACTTTGAAATGGGAAAACAATGCAGCATGTTAGGTTACTACTTACAAGAGAAATACATCTTTCAAAAATACGGTATCAGTTACACAAATACTCATTCAACGAAACCTCAGTATGATGGCACAAAAAAACCCCGGACATCACGAGTCCCGTTTTGATGAAATTTGTTAACTGGACAATTTGTCTGAAAACCGGACAGTCCAGTCAAAATCCGGACAGCTGGCAACCCTATGTATCTATGACATCAGTAGAGTGACAGTCATCTAGAGCCCATGTTTATACTCTATTCTATATATCACTCATTCTCTTCTGCCTGACCAACTGGTATTCTGGGATGTTATATCACAATTTCTTTTCATCAGTTGTTCAGATTACTCTGATACCTAATGTATCTCTTTCCCCATATGTATTACTGTCTGAAGATCTCTCTCATTTTCTTGATTAAACAACTGCTATTACTCAATAGTCCTTTCAACTATTTCCACCTATCAGTCTTGTTTGCCTTGTTTTCTTTCACTTCCAAAAAATGTTTACACTTTATATATCTGAGCTGTATACTTTATCACCGTTTTATATCTCTACCTGCTTGCTTTATCTTCACCTTCCTTGATGACTTCCATGCATCTGGCCTTTTGCTCTCGTCGTTTATTCAAGTCTTCTTACTAACATCCTTTTATCCTGATATCATTCTATTTACCATCCATTCTACATCAGGTCAGCAGCATAAGTGTTCGGATATGGCTTTGAATTCTAGATTTCACCTCTGGCATCCCATGCAAGTTTTATGTCCTGCCTTAGTCCCAGTACTTGCAGTAATAAGCTCTTGTTTTTTACAGCCATGAATTTGATAAGGTAAATATTTTAAATAGATTGGCTAACTGTGTACCTGGATGGATGGACCGATAGATGGATGGGTGGATGGATGCTTCAGCTAGTGAGAAATGAAGCCCATTGGGAACTTATCTCTTTACCATATCTATCCAGGCATCTACTAGCCCAGATCTCTGTTTATCAGTCCCTTGTCTTTGCTAAGTATTGTAGGCCTGCATCTTCTTTTCTCTTGCTGATCTAGCAATTAGCATCTGTAGCACACCTGAAAACCCCATTGCACAACCCAACCCTTGCTACATCCTCATCAGTTGTCAAGCCCTTTCATGTGCCTAGTTCTGCCTGTAGCTCATTTTCCAGAAGCTGTATGATATGTTTGCATTTCCTTCGATCCATAAGAAACTTTCCCACTGTGTGGCTTCTTCAGTCTAATTTCAGTCCCAGAACAGTTTTCAAGGCCACTCATTTGTCTATACAATTCTTAATTACCTGCCCCCACTCCGATGTCTATTATGTGATTCAATCTGTAAATCACCTCCCATACCCTTCTTTTCTGGCATTTTTTCTGCATCCCTTCATAGGCTGCCAGTGCTACCTTTTTTATCCACTTTTCCTCCTCACCTATTCTTTCTTTCTTTCTGGTATTTTCTTACTTATCTTGTTTCCCTCTTCTCTGTTCACATGCTCTTGTTTTGCATTGTCTTCTCCACTGCCTACTTGTACTACATTTACCTTGGTCCTAATACCTCCCTGCCTTGATTATTGCACAGACTCTGGACTCCTAAAACATCTTCTTCAGCTGAGCTATGTCAGCATATGAACCTCAGTACTCCTGCAGGATATGGCCCCACCTCCACTCCATGTGTCTCTAAGGAACAGTTCTGTTTTTGCTAGCTTTCCTGTGTTATTGTTTTATGTAATACCTACAAAACCGGACCTCTACAAGTGCATCAGTTTCCTCAAATTAATTTGACACATTTTCAAGATAATCTTCACTCTCTGTTGTAATTTTTTCTGCTTGTAAGCATCCATAGCTATCTGAATTTATTCTGTATTGATCTGATTGCCAATCGTCTTCTGTTTGTGCCTGCGACTGCTTGTAGTCACCTTCCTCATACTATAACCTTGTCTTTACTCTCACTTGCAATGAATGGCATGTGAAAACCTGCTGTTGCATAAATGGTGTCTATCTGTAAAATTAAATTCTCATCAATTAATCATATTGATGTTTCCCATACCGACACTGTGGAATGTTGAAATTAACTACCTCATGTGCTTTGTTGGTCTTTTACTGTCCCTAAAAGACAGTTGGCAATCCAGTAGGTGATATAGGGGTTAGTTCACAGTTTATTTGGCTCTTCTACTCTGCCTGAATGGGGAACTCTGCCAAAAACTTTGGCCAGGTCAAGGTATGCAGTGCGTACCATTTTGCTTTCATCCACTGCTTTGGCGACCTTTTAAAAAAATTCCACCTGGTTGAGTAAGTATGGCATGCCCTTAAAGAATCCAAACTGAGATGACTCTAGTGTTATAGTGTACAGAGTGAGGAACTTTGGTGTAGATAAATTGCATATCTATCAACCAGAGGTCTGTATGCATTTCTGTGTTCTGGTCTGGTATACATATGAAAGAATAACTTATGCATGAGAAAGTTATTCAGTGAGGAGCTTTAAGTGAAGATACTGCCTTGTGTATAATTGAGCTATTTCTTCAGTAAACTGGATTCTGTCTAACTCTGTCCAAGCCTGTGTGTTGGTGGTATCATCTTAAGGGTAAGAAAGTTGGGTTAAACATACATTTACAGAGGAAAATAAACACACGTGAAGGCAATCAATCTGGTTAAAAACGGAAGGGAACAACCCTCGCTTCCTCCTTTATTATAAAGCACATGGTCAATTGACCTCTCTTGACCTCTCCACACCAACGACGTCAGTTTAAGAGCACACATACGATCATTCATTCTCTTTTATTATTATCAGCCAACACTGTGAGTTTTAGTTATATACCTGCAAAAATACTGTCTATCTTTGAAACACACCTAATGATATACAGTACAGTTTTGTACCTACCATAAATGTAGATGTTCGAAGATCCACATTGCTGCAGTCATAACCTGTGGGTAGTCCGCTGTCCTCGGTCGGCCCGAATACCAAAGTGTTAGGCTGGCGTCGGTCATGGTCGCTCAGATCTGACGTCAGTACGCCGTGGTACTAAAGCGCATGACGACGCCATATCCTCAGTCTTTCTTGCCCCAGATGTCAGAAGGCCTTAAAAAGAAAGGCCATAGCCAAAAATGGAAAAAACACCCAATTACCCATATAGAAACAATATTTACAACACAAACCACCCAACCACCCCAAACTACAGAGGGGAAGGAGGGAGGGAAAATTGGACTGCAGCAATGTGGATCTTCGAACATCTACATTTATGGTAGGTACAAACCTGTACTATGTTCTTCATCTCACATTGCTGCAGTCATAACCTGTGGGTAGAATCCCAAAGCAAAGGTAAAGGGAGGTTGGCAAAATCATAAAGCATTGGGAGCTGCTAACATGCCCTGTAAAACTGCAGTGGCAAACCCAGCCCTAGATTTAGAGTAAAGAGGGAGATGGTAATGTTTAGAAAAAGTGTGCACTGAACTCCAGGTAGCTGCCTCCAAAATATCTTTAGTAGCTACTCCCCTTAAAAAAGCAGTTGAAGTGGCAGTAGCCCTAGTGGAATGAGGTCTGATTCCAGCCGGAACCTCCTTGCCATGATGAGAATAACAAAAAGCAATTCAATGGCCAATCCACTTAGAAATAGTTTGTTTTGAAACAGGTTTCCCCTGAGAGCCCAAAGCAAAAGAAACAAACAACTGTTGAGACTGCCTGAACCCTTTGGTTCTGCTCAAATAATAACGCAACTGCCTGTGAATATCCAAAGAGTGCAAAATTTTCTCCCCTTTATTTTGGGGATCAGCATAAAATGTAGGAAAATGAATATATTGGTTTAATGCCACATTAGAAACAACCTTAGGCATAAAGGTAGGGTTAGTACGCAGGGAGACCCTATCCTTATGAAATATCAAGAAGGGTTCAACTGCCATTAGAGCCTGTAATTCAGATACCCTTCTAGCAGACGTAATGGCTAACAAAAAAGCAGTCTTCCAAGACAAAAACTTCAACTCTGTAGTAGCTGCAGGTTCAAAAGGAGGTAAAGTGAGCTTTTCCAACACAAAATTGAGATCCCAGGAAGGAGTAGGAGCTCTACGTGGGGGTCTTATGTTTTTTTGCCCCTCTAAGAAATTGCTTAAACAAAGGGTGAGAGAATAAAGGAGGGTCACAGTCATAGTGAGCAGAAATGGCTGCAGCATGAACTTTTACAGAGGAGAAAGACAAACCCTTGTCTAATAATTCTGTAAGATACTGAAGTGAAACACTCAAATTAGGCACAGAGACATCAAAGCTCTTTGCTTTGCTCCAAAGAAATAATCTCCTCCATTTATCAGCATAAACTTTCCTGGTACTAGGCCATCTGGCCTCCAAAATGACATTTAAAACTTGTTGAGGAAGCTGCGACCCCCCAGGGTCTAAAACAGAATATGCCAAGCTGTCAGATGCAGGGACTGTATCCTGACATTGCGGAAATGATTGCTTGCCTGGGACAAAAGGTGTGGAACTGATGGCAAAGGCCAAGGAGGCTCCCGTACTAAACTCCTCAGCAGAGGGTACCAATGCTGACGTGGCCAATCTGGAGCTATTAGAATCATGCAAGGCTTGTCCTGTCTGACCTTCAAGAGCACCTTGGGAAGAAGAGGCAGAGGAGGAAAGGTTGTTCCAACTGAATGATAGAGCATCCACTTTCCAAGCTTTTGGGTGAAATAGCTTTGTGCAAAACTTTGGCAGTTGGAAATTTAGTGGAGAAGCGAACAGATCTATGTCTGGAGTCCCCCAAGCCACAGTCAACTGTTGAAATACATGAGGATCCAATTTCCACTCGTGGGGATCCACCATCTGTCTGCTCAAAACATCTGCTAAGGAGTTCTGTGCTCCCGGCAGAAACCTTGCCTGAAGAGTGAGGTGCAAACTGAGAGCAGTCTCCCACAAAATCATAGCTTGTCTGCAAAGAGGGTACGAATGGGTTCCCCCTTGCTTGTTGATGTACCACATGACTGTTGTGTTGTCTGTTTGAATCAACACCTGTCCTGGTTGCAATAGATCCTTGAAGGCCATCAGGGCAAATTGGACTGCTAACATCTCCTTCATGTTGATATGCAAATGTTGTAGTCTGGGAGGCCACGTGTCTTGAACCCATTTCCCATTGAAGTGTGCTCTCCAAGCCATGTCTGAGGCATCTGTTGTTAAGATCTGACTTGCCTCTGGTCGGGTCACAGAGAGTCCCTTGTTTAGGTGACATTCCTGAGCCCACCACAAGAATTCCCTTTGGATGCAAGGTATTATCTGAATGACAGTGTCCAAATCGTGGCAGTGTTGAGTCCATACACTTTTGAGATACCATTGTAGCTTCCTCATATGCAGTTTGGCATTGGGAAGCACCAGAATACAAGATGCCATGAACCCCAAGGCCTGAAGGACTGTCCTTGCAGTCAGCCTGGACCGTAGAGATAATTGCTGAAAGTAAAGGGCAAGATTTCTTTGTTTGTCCGGGGTCAAGAACGCCATCTGAGAGGCTGTGTTCAGTCTCACACCCAGAAAGCACATGCCCTGAGAGGGTACTAGACTGGACTTTGTTTCGTTCACAGAATACCCTAGGCACCTTAACACTGTCATAACATACTGAAGATGGTGAAGTAACTTGACTTTGTCTTGAGCAAGAATCAGGCAATCGTCCAAATAAGGATAAATTTGTATTCCCCGTAGTCTTAAGAAGGCTATCACCGGAGCCAGGACTTTTGTGAACACCCTGGGCGCAGTAGATAAGCCAAAGGGCAACGCAGAGAACTGATAATGAAAAGTGCCAGTCCGAAAACGCAGGAACCTCCTGCAGCTGGGCCTGATAGGAATGTGAAGATAAGCCTCTTTGAGATCCAGAGTTACCATCCAGTGATCTTTGCCTAGCAGAGGCAGAAGCTGTTGCAAAGTTAACATCTTGAATTTGGGAATGTCCAGGTATGTGTTGAGAATAGATAGGTCCAGAATTGGCCTGCAAGTGTTTCCTTTCTTTGGTACCAAAAACAGGCGAGAATAAAATCCTAGGCCCACTTCTGACGGAGGGACCCCCTGGATAACCTCCATTTTCAAAAGTAAAGAAATCTGTTTGTGAGCCTCCAACTTTTGCTGAGGAGGAACATCTGGCATGCCTTTGAAAGGAGGCAAGGTGTGAAAATAAAACTTGTAGCCTCGGTCTATAATGTCCAACACCCATTTGTCCTGGGTGACTAAAAGCCAATTTTGCCTGAAAAGTGCCAACTTTCCTCCCAGAGGAGCTGCCAGACAGGAGGGATCTGGCAGCTGGAGATACAGGTCATTGGGTCTGTTTACGAAAAGGCTGACCCCTGCCCTCACCTGAAGATTGTGCAGGGGAACTCCACGTCCTAGGCCTGAAAGAACCCTGAGCATGAGCTCTGCCCCTACCATGTCTAGATCTGCCCCTAGACTGTAAATCAGAAGAAGGATAAGCCCATCCCTTAGTAGGCCAATTTCTGCTAAACTTAGGGGGCTGCACCTTTAAAAAATCCTTAACTGTCTGCATAGACTTAGCTTTGTCTTCCATTTTCTTCAAGACTGACTCCACAGGAGAACCAAACAGAACTTCAGATTGAAGGGGAGCATCCAAAATTCGAGCTTTAACATGCTCTGACAAGTTCTGATCCTTAAGCCAGGCGTGCCTACGAATAACTGATCCAGTGGCAGCCACCCTGGAAGAAGCCTGTAGAGCATCAAAACCACACTGCAAAGAATGCTTACCCACCTGATCAGAGGCATGAACTAATTCCTGCAATTCCTTACACTCTATGCCCTCTGCCAAAGCATCTACCTTAGATTTTAACTGACTTAGGAGAAAATTCTGGTATTTCAGCATATGAAACTGGCAATTCAAAGCCCTCATTGCTAGAGTGGAAGAGGTATACACTTTTTTACCCCACCTATCCAAAGCTCTAGAATCTTTATCCATAGGAACTGGATTCTTTACAACAGAAGCCCTGACACCCTTAGGTCCCTGGCTAATAGTTTCTGGGTCAGCTCTTGGGCTCTTATACAAATATTTATGAGCCTCTGGCACTCTGTAATACCTGTCTGGCTTGACCGGGGCCGGAGGCAAAGAATCAGGATTAAGGGAAGCTTCAGAGAAAACATCCTGAACAACATCCAAAACAGGGGGTATAGCCAAGGGCCTATGTTGTGGTAAAAACAAAAATTCCCTAAGTCTCTTTCGAGAATCTGAGAAATCCTGACCTTCCCACTTAAAATGCTCCCTCATGGAATGCAGGGTTTCTGAAAAAGAAAAATCCTCTGGAGGGGAAGCAGAAGGACTAGAATCCTCTGCATCTGAATCAGAATAAGGAGGAAAATCCTGAATGTCTTCAGCCGAAGACTCTGAGTAATCTGAAGAATGCTCCAATCCTTCCACCTCTGGCTCCACCCTAGGCCTCTTATCTGGAGGGGGCATAGAACCCCTGATTAAGGTAATCAAATCTTCTGCCATTTTTAGCATATGCTTTTTTGGTACAGAACTAGGGCTGACGCCAGAGGAAGACAAACCAGGCCTGACCTTGGAAGGTACCTTAGAGACAGAAGTAGAAGGCCTAACCACCTTATGCAAAGAAGGGACTACAGAGACCTGAGAGGCCCCCTCAGCCTGACCCGACTCCTGAGAGGCCACATCCTGCAAAATTAAAGGCACCCCTGAGACTCAGCTGAAACCTCGGCTGGATCCACAGATTCCACCGTAGTTTCTAAAGAACCGGCGTCCGTAACGGACGACTCATCCTGCTTGGACTTTAACGATTTTTCCTTACGCTTCTTAGCGGTAGCGGCGCCGGAGGATCCGACGGCATATTGTAGTTACACCGCCATCAAGACAAGCCTAGCACAATCTAACCTGCGTTTAATGGTGCGCTTATTAAATCTAGCACAAAAGCGACACCTGACTACGTCGTGCTCAGGCCCCAAGCAAGGAATACAGAGAGAGTGGTAATCCCTATGAGGTATCTGTTTCCCACAAGAAATACAATTATTCACTTTTTCTGACATCCGGATTTAACTGAGGCAAGAAAAGACAAAAATATTCCCCAACGGGGTACTTAGCCCAACTTGGTTTCGGTCTGAAACTCAGAATACGAAAATTTCAGGACGCCGAACGGCACTCGCAAACGCTGCTTCTGCTTCGGACCATGCGGCAAGAAAGACTGAGGATATGGCGTCGGTCATGCGCTTTAGTACCATGGCGTACTGACGTCAGATCTGAGCGACCATGACCGACGCCAGCCTAACACTTTGGTATTCGGGCCGACCGAGGACAGCGGACTACCCACAGGTTATGACTGCAGCAATGTGAGATGAAGAACATCCACAGATTCCTGTGTAATAGTGTGTGGGGATTTGCTCCATCCCGTTAAATTAATACACCCAATAATGTACTCATGGATTCCAGAGTAACAATGTGTGGAAATGTGCTCTGTCCTATTAAATTAAGTGATGTCCAATGATCTTTCTTACCTGAAAGTCCTCACATGAGACACTACAGACCTGGCATTATAAAGCAGAAGATAAATGCTCGAAATGCTGGAGAACATATTTTTCTACATTAATATTTTATATTTTCATTCCAAAGTCTTACTCGAAGTAGACAGCTGGTTGTAATTGGAATTAAATGTTGAGAAACAGAGTTTGTTTTCTGGTGGTTGTTTGCTCATTCTCTGTTTTCTTGTCTTTACTAATTCATCAGTGTATGATGTGCTACAGTTTTCTTTTTTATACTAAATCAAGAAAACATGATGTGTGACAGTTTAGAAAACTCAGTTTGTAAATGTTTTATAACTGCTAGTCTCTCAAGTGAATGCCCAATGAGACACAAAACAAGCACACACTATTTCCTAAAGACTATGTATAAAGCTGTGCCTTCTAGTTTTCATCCTTAACCCATTGCCAGTACTTGTATCATGTTTCTTTTTTTTTTCTGCTGATACTGTGAAAGGTGGGAAGGTTATACAAAGCAGTGGTACTGAGATCTTTCCTGCAGTGTAAATTTTAATTGTTTGCTAGTGAGATTCTGAGCTGTATCCATGATTCCAAGATTACTAGGCATTGGAGTCACTGTGTCATTATTCTCTGCTGTAGATTTAGGAAGCATACCAATCTGAGCATGTAGAGTCAGTACAAATAAACACACAATTTCATTTGTGTTATTCATTCAGCAAATCTCAACACAAACTAAACAGGGAATCTGATGGTTTCCAAACTCACAGACTGGCCCCTTAACCCAAGAAGAGTAATTGTCTCATTAATAGCACCTCACTACCCTCTATACTTAAGAGTAATGGAATGAAAAGTTAAGGAAGAATTTGTTTAAAGATGGACGTACAACATTTGATCACAGGAACAGTTATGAATGTATATGACATAATGTAAATATTAGCTATAAAGTGAAAATTTCAGGTTGTGTTTGCTTTGCAGCTGATTTGCAGATGAAAGTTAAGGTCTACACATTCAGAGCTTAGAAATCTAGATTTCTACCACTATCACAATGCTGTATTTGCCATGCATGGTATTTTCAAAAATGAATCACTCTGTCTGTTTGCTAATATGATCCACAGGGCAGTGGGATGCATTCTGGAAAAACTGATGATATTTTATGATTTGGTTGTCCTTTTCAATTTAATGTTACATTGTGGAAAGTCTCACATATAATTCCCCTCCACAAAGGCGGACCCTCTGCAGAACTAACCAATTACCGCCCCATAGCTATTCTCTCTCCACTCTCCAAAATACTAGAGAGATGCATACACTCTCAGGTCTCACACTACCTCCTTACTAACAACCTCCTTTCCAGTACTCAGCATGGTTTCCGACCAAACCATAGCATCACCACTGCCTTACTCTCTTTTACTAACACTATCCTTCAGCATAAAAACAATGGCTATCTCTCCTCTGCTACTTTCCTAGACCTATCTAAAGCATTTGACATGGTCCCACACAAACAACTTATCTCTGTCCTCAATAACCTATCCTTCTCACAATCAGTCACCAACTGGTTTCAGAGTTACCTGTCTGACCGCCAACAATCCGTTGTATGGCAGAATGACATATCTCCCCAACTACCTGTCTCCATAGGGGTTCCCAAGGATCCATCCTTGGACCCCTACTTTTCTCTGTTTACACCAATAATCTAGCCTCTGCCACCAAACATGGCACACTCATCCAATACGCAGATGACGCGACCATCATCTGCTCAGCCCAGTCCCTACCCAAACTGCAAAAAGTCACACAGGAAGCCTTTTCCTCTGTTGAAACATGGTTATCCGATGCCCAATTAATACTCAACCCAAACAAAACTAAACTACTCATCTTCCAACCCACCAAACATACTCAAAACAATTCTCACTTTAACATCACAGCAAAAGACAACACCACTAGATACCCAAATGAACACACCAAATTGCTAGGAGTGGAAATAGACAATAAACTAAAATTTGACATTCACATATCCATGACCATAAAAAAGTCCACAAAAGACTAGGAGCATTATACAGAAATAAACAATTTCTTACTAAAGCAGCAAAGATTTCAATAGCAAATTCCCACCTTATCTCCACCCTACTTTATGCCTCTCCAGTATATACCAACCTAAGGCAATGTGTTCTAAACAAGCTAGAGACCTGCTACAACAAAATCGCCAAATTCGCCACAGGGGCATCCTACCATAGTCACCACTGTCTCTCACTTGCTGAACTGGGCTAGCTTGAACTCCCTCACCTCCTTCAGTGGTATCAACTCTCACTTGCCCACAAACTAGTAAACCATCCACTAAATGTCCCATCCCTCCAGAATCTACTCCAACCCTATCGCACCACCAGACCACTAAGATCCAGCAACAAAAATCACTTGCAGATCACTAAAGCCAATAACTCTGCTGGTGAAGCACTATTCTCTTGTGCCATAGCCAAATTATGGAACTCCCTCCCACCCACAATTACCTCCATACCATCATGCACCAACTTCAAAACTTTATTAAAAGTGCACCTAAAAACATGCTGGCTATGCCCTTGCAACTCCCACTCTAATATCATCCACCCCATCCAACTACTACCTTTCTTTCCACTCCACTAACTACCTTGATGATAGCAAGCTCAGATGCTCATAAGCCTAGTACTTATTATACAGAGGGAACTTCTCATTGTTACATTTGTTAATGCCTGTTATGTACTTCACAGATAAAGATTCTAGTTGTCTACTGATGTACTATGTTCTTCATCGGTAAATATGTTGTAAGTAATTTCTATGTTAAATTGTTAATCGCTATGTAATCCAATGTAACTACTGTCTGTTTATTTTACTGTGGAGCTTTTCTCCCCGGGCCTCCACTGAAATTGGACACACATCCAGTCGGACACTCCCGGTCAACAAATTTAAATAAATAAAAATAAATAAAATGAAGGGTAACTGAAAGCCAAGTCAGGAAATCATATGGGGCATTGTATACTCACTTTTGCAGCAATACACCTACAAATGTTAAAATTAATTTGGCAGTTAACAGAGTTCTGCTAAGCAATGCAAACCAGAAGCAGTGTGGAGCTAATGCAGCTGAATAATATTGACTATGCGGATACACTGCACAGCATTATCCTGCTGCAGACCGTCAATAATAACAGTGACTATGTCGGTACACTGCACAGCATTATCATGCTGCAGACCATCAATAATAACAGTGACTATGCAGGTAAACTGCACAGCATTATCCTGCTGCAGACCATCAATAATAACAGTGACTATGCGGGTACACTGCACAGCATTATCATGCTGCAGACCATCAATAATAACAGTGACTATGCGGGTACACTGCACAGCATTATCTTGCTGCAGACCATCAATAGTAACAGTGACTATGCGGGTACACTGCACAGCATTATCTTGCTGCAGACCATCAATAGTAACAGTGACTATGCGGGTACACTGCACAGCATTATCATGCTACAAACCATCATATGCTGTTGACTCTAATGAATTCCAGCTAATCAGCTGTGGCAGCCAGTGTCGCAAGTGGCAAGTGGCAGTCACACAATGTGTCACCTTCACCATGAGAACCATGGCCGCTTGTATAACAAGAAGTGGTTGGCCACATACCACAAGCTCTCTGAGCTGCTTGACACTTCAGTGCCTCTTACAGTGAAATGAAAAATATTTTGCAACATCTGCTTCTTGTTTTTGTTCAAATGTACAGGCTATATTATAGTGCTCTGCTTTTCTAACACTAACACTATGTATTATGCAGCTGTGTAAGTATCTACACAAATGGTTCTAGTGAACATTATAAAAGTATGCTGAAGGTTCTGTGTTTCATCGCATTCACAGTTCCTTTGCTATTTGTGCTCTAAACTAAACCGGAAACCTTACTGTCTAGGGAGTACAAAGGAAAGAAGTAGGCATCCATTCTGGTGGCATGCCTTTTTGTCATATCACTGAACAGCTGAATGAGCACCTGCAAAATATGCACAACGAAAAACAAGTAATTTATAAAAGATTAACAGATGCATAAAACAGTAAGGCCTACTTAGTTTTACTTCCAAGTTTTCTAATTGCTTTATTTTCCATCTTCCCCCCACAAATGTGCACACACCCACACCCAGTCACACCTGCAGTTCATTGTGTGTATTGCACTTAGTCAGCCACTGTAGCTAGACAGCACATGCATATAAGTTACTGAACACATGCAAGATCAGTGCCATTTTGTATAGTCAGTCAGAGTGAATGCAGCCATGAATGGAGGTGCACATGCGAGTGCGTTTGAAGTAACATGTCAGTCAGTTAGCTTATGCAGTTCAAAGTATGTGTTCCAGTTACAGCTCCTGATGTGTTTATGTATAATAAATGACGTGAACAAATACCCAGCCTCAGTGTCTCTTTTGAATACATGAGACAAGCGATTTAGTGTCAGAATGGGATCCAAAGTTAAAGCAGCTTACAAACCATGAGGCACACAGTTAGAAGTGGAGAAATATACAGGAGCCAACTTGCAAACAGGTCAGCGGTTATTCAAAGGTACTTAACTCATTTAAATTATTTTTCAATTGCTGAATAAGCGGCAAAGCATTCAAAACATTTGAAATAATTACTGAGATAAACAAAATGTCCAAAATAGTGATATACTGATAAAAGTATTCTGAATAATTACAGAAGTGTTCATAATAATTTTCAGTGTTTAAAATGTATGGAAAGGCTAAAACCGACCACATTTTTTCACAATCAAATATGTTTTCGCATCAATTAAAACTTTTCCAAGTATCTGAAGTTTTTGGAATGTTCGCAGTGTTTGCAGTGTAAAGCCTTTTCAGAAATTGTTGTGCAGTAGGGCATAATTACAAGTACCTGGTCTATCCTTATATTTAAACAAATGTTGTTGTTATGGCAAAGGGACTTTGCAGACCTGAACCACTGGTGTTTGATAATTATATTATCCCCAATACTAAGTCTATATTAGAATCCTGCTGAGCATGGAGCCATCTTTAAATTTCTAGTCTCCCACCAGGACTCAAGTGCTCTTCAGTAATTGCATTCTGTTGCGGGTAAGCCATTAGACTTCAGGAATTTGTTTAAAGTGTTCAGATTTGTAAAGTAATACTTACTTTTTACTCTTGTCTTGGTGGGCTCTGCCCCGCTCCATTCGCCCTCACTAATGCTCGGGCCCTCTCCGCTCACCTGCCCTGCCCCCTATTCCCTTCCACCCCCACTACCTCTACATTTATAGTAATTACAGCTACACCCACAGCTCACCCTCACATCACCTCCACCAATCACAGCTCCTCAAGTCAGATCACATTATACCACACCAACTTGCTCCACAAAAAACACTCCCAATCACTCTTATTCCCATTAGGCATTTTTTATATCACCCACACTACTTACCCATCCACATATAGTGCAACCCTATAATTCCTATTCAGACCCCCACCTAGTACCATCATAAACTTTATAACCATGACTATCACACAACTAAGTCTAGTCTATCTTCTCATAATTCTTTATAACACCACAAGTTATCACTCTAGCAATATCCCTAAACTTAGTAGCACAACACTACATTATGCACTCTCATATACAGACACCACACATTATAATAATATCTGTCCACAATTATTCAAGAACTTCATAATGGACCAATTCAGAACTAAATACATACGCTCTCATTCCTACTCCAAAAAAACACAATACTTTCTCACACTCCTCAGCAAACTCCAACATCTGTTTTACCATTTTAACACCAGACTCACCATAAGTGGGGATATCCACCCCAACCCAGGCCCAAATCCATCCTGCCCAACACAAACTACTCCAACACAAATGTCAGAACATAACACCCCCACTGTCTTCATCTCAGGGCAAATTGACAACAGCAGCAAAACCAACCATCTTTTAATGCTAAATATTAATATCAGAAGTATCAAAAATAAAATACCTAAACTCCAGGCCACAATAGCACACTACTCCACAAACATAGTTGCTTTAACAGAAACCTGGCTAAATAAAAAACATAGCTAACTCAGAAATTTTCCCTACTGGCTACAATATCATTAGACAAGACAGACCACTTTGTAAAGGGGATGGAACTGCCTTACTGTATAAGTCCAACTTAACTGTACATCAATTACCAAACTCCTACCCCTCCACCAATAATTGGAACATACTTATCTCACAACTTCCACTTCACCTAAAAAGGTCATCACCACAATTGTGATCTATATTCCACCTGGTAATACACCTGCTAGCCTTGAAGACTTCTTATTCTGGTGTTCTTAAACATACTCACAATAAACCCTTATTCTGGGGGATTTCAACCTAGATTGGTTCACCTGCATATCAGAACCACCAAGTAATCTAATAAATCTCCTTGGCTACCAGCAGCTAGTCCAAATTCCAACTAGATGTGATAAAAAATCTAAAAAGGAATCCATCCTTGACTGGGTGCTAAGTAACAACCCCACATTGTACCCCCACACAGGCTGTCTCCCAGACACCTTAAGTGACCACAACATAATATACTTTATATGTAGTAGAACAAGCATATGCAAAACCACTAACTATATATCCACTAGAAACACAAAAAAATTCTCTCCTGAGGTCCTCAATACTTTACTCTGTAACTGTGGCTGGACCCCCTTAAAAACCCTACCACTTGACCAGGCTGTAGCATATTTCAACAAAACATTTCTACAACACATAGACACTGTCGCTCCATTGTGCAAAATCAAGGTTAGAACCTCTACAAACCCCTGGCTCAGTAAACAAACCAAACAAATCCTCAAGTCCAGAGACACTGCCTGGCTTTACTATAAAAAAATAAACAAAAAAACACAAAGCCTAACTAAGTACCTAGAACTGCGCAACCGTGCAAAAAAATGTATTAGGCTGGACAAAAAATCCTATTACATGACATTACAAACTAAATACCAACACAACCCCCAAGTATTTTGGAAAAATGTAAACCAGCTACTAAAATCCACCCAAAAGGCTACCCCCAAACCAACCACCCCTGAGACTAAAGTTCCCATTTAAACACAATTCAACTCCCACTTTGTGAACTCAATTCTATCCTTAGTATCACAGGACAGTTCCTTCCTCACTATCCCCCCCAACACAAATAACACTAATACAATCTTTACCCTCAAAACAGTTTCCACCACTTCAATCAAAAGCATGCTCTCCAAACTAAAAACCTCATCAACAGCAGCCGACCTACTCCCCAGCTATTTCTTGAAACTTACAGCAGTTGCTATTGCTATCCCAATCTCCACTCTCATAAACAGATCAATTGTTGAAAGCTATGTGCTCAAACTCTGGAAAATATCCTATGTTACACCCATACATAAAGGTGGGACCTCCACTGAACTTAATGACTACAGACCCATTGATTTACTCTCCCCCTGGCCAAAATCCTAGAAAAATGCATCCATACCCAGATGCTAAAATATCTCCTAGACAGCAACATCCTGTCACCTACTCAACATGGTTTCAGACCTGCCGATAGTACCACTACAGCCCTCCTCTGCTTCACAGACACAGTAAACCATCTCAAAAATGAAGGCCTGCAGTTGTCAACTCTTTTTTTGGATATGTCCAAAGCATTTGACAGTCTTGCACCAAATCCTGCTAAACAAACTAAACCAGTATCACCTATCAAACTCCATTCTTACCTAGTTCCAAAGCTACTTAACTGACAGGTACCAAGCTGTGAAATGGGAAAATTCTCTCTCTCCTCGGCTGCCCATAACTATAGGAGTCCCACAGGGTTCTATCTTAGGACCACTACTATTCACAATCTTCACAAATTACCTCCATACCTCCACACAGCATGCATCTATCATTCAGTATGCAGATGACACTACCATAATCTGTGCTGCACAAAACATTCCCACCCTCCTGCAAACAACTCAACTAGCATTCTCTGATGTTGAAAACTACCTAACCAAAGCCCAACTTATCCTCAATCCAAAGAAAACTCAGCTTATGATTATAACCAGTTTTAACAAAAACACTGATAACAGTCAATTCACTATCTACTCCACAAATGCTACTCCAATCGCTTCAGTGGCACAGGCTAAGCTATTAGGAATAACCATAAACTCCCACCTAAAATTTGATAGTCATCTCAACTTATCTATTAAAAAAGTACATGCCAAACTGGGATCACTCTACTGTATCAAACCATTTCTTACCTAAAACACAAGATCAGCCATTGCTCGCTCCCAACTTCTGTCCACCCTACTCTATGCATCTCCCATTCTGACTAATTTCAACAAAACTGAACTAAACAAAATGGAAGCCTGCTATAACAGAATTGCCCACTTTGCTGCAAATTGCTCATATAGAACTCATCACTGTACTGCTTTGAGACAGCTCCATTGGCTTGAACTGCCCAACCTCCTAACCTACAATCAGCTCTGCCTCTGTCATTCTATTACTTCTCCAATAATTGTCCTGCCCTCAAAAACCTAGTACAACATCACTCAGCCAAAAGGCCTCTTAGATGATCAAGCAAACTACTACTAGAAGTCATCAACAGCTACAGTAGCTTTGGAGATACACTATATAGTAGTTCAGTGGCTAAAAAATGGAACTCTGTCCCCACTAGCATTCAAAACACATCATCCAAAGCCTCCTTTAAAGACCTCATCAGGCAACATCTCAAGCAAAGTTGGTAGTGCCATGATTGCTCCCCAGGCTAGTGAAAGCGGATAAGGTACACATACTAAACCTAGAGTATTTGATTAAGATTGAAAACTATTCTCACTAACACTGGCTATTCTATAATGTTTGTACTGTACCTGTGTACTATGTATGTATTCCACCTATGTTCCAAATTTCAGCTGTGCACCACAAATCTATTAAGTACCTTTATTTTTTAAATATTTTTTGTTTGTTCTTTCCACTGTAACTGTTGATGTGCTGCATACCACTGTAAAAACATGTATTTTGTAATATGTGTGTGTACTGATCATGTCTAAACGTATCTGTAATTTTTCTATGTGGAGCTTTTCTCCCCAGGCCTCTGCTGAAAAAGGGCTTTTTCGGCTCATTCAGACACCCCCGGTTAACAAATGTAAAATAAAATAAAAGAAATATTGCTGAGAATTGGAGAGTGTTTGAGAAAGAATATGATATTTTCATACAGACTTCATTTTTTGATAAAGATGCACATACAAATGCATTCATACTTCTTAAATTAGCTGGCTGAGAAACCATTGAGAGGGAACATTCATTTGTGCATGCATCTGCCATGTATGCAGGGGAGGGGGAGAACCGACATAGCGTGATACAAGTTGAAATGCAGGAAGACCCCGAGTGCTTAAAACGTAAACTTTGAGAAATGTGCAACCCTGAAATGAATACTACAATGGAAAGGCACATGTTTTACAAAAGAAAGCAAAAGCCTAGTGAAACTGTAACAGTATATATTAATGACTTAAGAAATAAAGCAAAAATGTGTAGATTTGGTTATCTGAGAGATGAGTTGATAAGACAAGCTTGTATGGGCTGTTAATAATGATGCAGTGAGAAAGATTTTGCTTTGAGCAAAGACATAGAGATTTGTCAAGTATATGAGCTTAAAGAAAAGCATACAAATATGCTTATGATTGAGAAAAGCATGCATACAGTATCTGCCAGTGTGAATGCTGATAGTGTACAACATAAAGTAAGATGAAAAAGAAATATAAACCAAAGGGTGTGACAGTAAACAACCTCATCATTAACTGTCGTAATTGTGGAGGCAGTCATGAACCTAAACAAGAGATATGCTTAGCTTTTGGTCAGCAGTGTCACAAATGTAAAAAGTAGAATTATCCAAAAAGGCTTTGCAAGTCTAAAATATCGCACACTTTTATTAAAAGAGAGCATCCGAAGAAGCAAGTAGATCCATAGGTCTCAACTATTTAAGAGGCCAGTGTAGAACACACACCCTAGTAATGTGTGACAAATAGTCAAAATGTGGAACACCCTATTTTCGCACAGTACGAACAGGTACCATTTCCATGGGCCTGGTTGAAGTTGTCTTTCTGCCAAAACTGAATGCTGTACATCTGTAAAATTCAATAAAAACACACACTTGATTCAAATGATATAAGCCATACAAATTACTCCAGTCATATATACTCATATATTTTTTTGTTTGCATATCCTTTCCTTTTTTCCTTCAATGACATTTTCATACTCGTTTTCCAAATAAAAGTCTAACAACATGCAAGTAGCTTATAGAAACATTAGAAATGCAAAGAATTGCTGAAATAAAAAAAAATCACACACAGACAGGATCACCCACTACCAAATGAAATATGTACACCTAACAATTACAATGTCCTGCATACTCAAAGACATACAATTACTAAAATATCAGAATAGGCAAAAAGCAACTGGAATAAAGAAACTCAGATAGTTTTAATAGGTGTAGGAGTAACAGGGTGAACAAATAGGCAGTCTTGGCAAACACCAAGGATCAAAGCAATGCTAATTTCAAGGACTTAATCAGAGCCCTACTCTAACTTAGGAATGGGTGTCCATTCCCTTCAAGATAGTGAAAACATTAAATATTTAGAGACATTATTATAAAAAAGGAGATCTACAGAACCCCATTCCACAATCAACAAATTTACACCCTTTCCCCAGCAAGGAAACTATTTCTATTGTTTACTCACCGTATCTTACTCTTGACCCAATACCCACCACACTTTTAAACATGCTTTCTGTTAGCACCCAGCTGCAAAAAAAAAAAAAAAAGTTGCTAGCCACTGTATAATACTTTTCAATTAATTCCTGATATGTCTATAAATACCGTAAGAAATGTTTAGCAAAACACATTGTTTGGCATAGTGAAATACTCACTAACTCCCTTTCTGTCATTTGCACATAACTTATCTTACTTCAGGATAGACTTACAATGATGTTTTCACTAGAAATAATCTGATCAACTTTTTTTTTCACCTTTGACAAACTATTCTGAGGTCAGAAATAAAAAAAAATCATGAAGAGTCAATCATGTCCACTCCACACCACCAGATACAGTATCAGCAGTTTGCAGACAGTCCCAAAAGCAGCAGTTGCTCGGCAGCCCAGTAGTACCACCACAACCTCCCCCCTTTGCTCAAACTTGTCAAGAAAACTAGAAAAGAAAATCTCACACAGCCCTTTTGAAAAATGTGATGAGAACCACAATGGGTCTATGGCTCAGGTCAGGTCAGAGGGTCCAGTACCTTGGTTGCTGCAATACACATCTGATGGCACTGATTGAAAGCCCCAGGTCCAGATAGTTGTTTCAGCATTGCTATCCTTACTCATAGGATATGATCAAAACAGATCTTCCTCCTCATTCATTGAAAACAAGTCTGCTAATCCAGGCTGCAAGCCAAGTACTCTTCAGCTCCCTGTGATACCCTATTGCAGTTGTGCAAAAACTGTAGTGGCAAAGAATTTGATGATGTTGTATGCCTCCTGCTCCCTTTGCATTTAGAGAGTTTATCAGAGTGACTCATATACCGCTATTCCAATTGGCTATAATTGCGGTATATGAGACAATCAAAAAATGCAAAGCGGAGCTGCAACTGTTCAGTGCAGAACAGCGGAACAGTAGTCTTGGGCAATATTAAATGCGAAGCATTCCGCACAATCTGGATAAGAGTAGCTCAGATACCAAGCTGTGAGCAAACTTTCTATGTTGATGGTGTCTCTGTGATTGATGAAGCAGTTAACACAGTAGATTATCATTTGGCAGAAAAGAGTGAAATATTTTGTACTGTATGAATTAATGGGAGACCTGTAGAGCTTAAAGTAGACACTGGATCCAAGTGCAATGTTATATTAGCACAAATGTTTGCTAAAGTAAAAGCTGGTGAGAAACTTGATTCAATGAAGTGTGCAAAACTAGTTGCTTATGGTGGTGAACAGATTCAAACTGATGATAGTTCTCTTATACTATTCTGCTGAGAACAGCTATGACTTGCAGTTTTACGTAGTCAAAAGACACGTGCAGTCACTGTTAGGCCTCAAAGACAGTATGAGAATGGCATGGATTTCATTTAATAAAGAGGTTCACCTTATAAGTATAAACAACAATGACAGTTTTACACAGAATATTTTTAGTGAGTATGCTGATATTTTCAGATAAACTTGGCAAACTTCCAGTCACATATTCCATGAAGTTAAACTATGAAGTAGTGCCAGTTATCAAACCAGCAAGGAAAGTTCCAGAAGCAATGCAGAGCAAAGCAAAAGCAGAACTTGACAAAATGGTGAATTTAGGTGCCCTTACTCCAGTAAAAGAAATGACTGAATGGATATCATCAATGGTCGTAGCTCATAAGAAAAGGTCAGATGATATTTGAATATGTATTGATCCAAGAGACTTAAACAAAGCACTTAAACATCCTCATCATCTGATGTGCATAGGAGAAGTAGCCAATCTCATGGCAAATGCCAGTGTTTTTTCTGTCTTAGATAATTTCAGTGGATCATAAATCTTCATTGTTAACCACTTTCAGTACACCATTTGGTAGATACGGATTTTTGAAAATGCCATTTGGGATAAATTCTGACAGTGAAGTATTTCAGTGTGCGGTGGAGCAAATTTTTTCTGGTTATCCGTGTGCTATCATAGCATACGATATTATTGTAGGGGCAATGGTGAAGATGAACGTGATAGAAACCTCAAGAAAGTTCTATATGGTGTACGTGAAGCAAACTTAAACTGAATCTTCAGAAATGTAAATTCAAACTGAAAGAAGTTACTTATGTGGGTCATTTGTTAACCATTTCTGGATTACAACCAGATCTCTCTAAGCAAGCAGCAATTTTTGAGATGCCAGTTCCAGAAAACGTCAGATCTTTACAACGTTTTCTTGGAATGGACAGCTGTTTAGGAAAGTTCACCCCAGACATGAGTGAGCTTTCAGCACCGTTATGTGATTTGACATGCAAAAATGTAAACTGGTCCTGGTAAGAACATCACCAAAGAGCGTTTGACTTTCTGAAACAGAAAATTACCAGTCCACCAACATTGAGATATTATGATGTTCTCAAACCTGTAACTCTTTTGTGTGATGCTTCTAAGCATGGTCTTGGTGCAGCATGTCTTCAAGAAGGCATACCCAGTAGCCTATGCATCCAGAAATTTTAACATAAACTGAAACTCAGTATGCACAAATTGAAAATGAGCTTTTGGCAATAGTGTTCGCATGTTCGAAGTTTAGTGATTATACTTATGGCAAACCTATCCAAAGACAGACTGATCACCAACCTCTAGTGACAATTTAGAAAAAGCCAATACATATAGCCCCAGCATGATTGACAAGCATGATGTTAAAATTGCAAAAGTACAATTTCAATATTGTCTATACAAAAGGCAATTTTCTATACCTTGCTGATGCTTTGTTGAGAGCACCCAGACAAACAACAGAACAGTGTGACAGTGAGATACCAGACTTAGAAGTCATGAGAGTCATGGAAGTCAGAAATTTTTCCTCATCACATCTTGATGAACTGAGAAATCATACAGCTTCAGACCTGTTACTCCAGAAGTTGAAACATGTTATCAGTCAAGGATGGCCAGCATGACAAACCATTTTACCACTTGACATACAGAAGTATTTTCTTTATAGAGAAGAGCTCATTATGGAAGATGGAATCATCATGAAAGGTCCAAAAGTGGTAATTCTGTAATTCCTAAAGTATTACAACAAGAATATATAAAAATTTTGCATTGTGGCCACCCAAATACTGATTCATCCAAAAGAAGGGCAAAAGGCATAGTATTTTGGCCTTCTGTGTCAAAAGATATATAGAAAAGAAAACTCTAGCTTGTTCAATTTGCAACAGCACTAAATCGCACCAACAAAAAGAATCACTTCAGCTAAACCAGATTCCTGAATACCATGGTCGATGGTTGCCACTGATATTTTTGAATGGAATGGTCAACATTACTTAGTGTTAGTAGACTCTTATTCAAATTGGTTTGAAATTGACCTTCTTCCTAACTTAACATCCAGCACTGTCATTACAAAATTGAAGAGACATTTTTCTGTTCATCATAGTCCACACTGGCTGGTTATTTTCGTTTGCAGTTCGGTTTGTGGTTTTCACATCATAGTCCACACGTCTGACAATGGTCCACAGTTTACAAGTCAGCAGTTTAAGAAATTTGCTGAGTCTTGGGACTTTCTTCATATTACCAGAATTCCTGAGTATCCACAGTCCAATGGGTTAGCTGAAAGCACAGTTCAGAGTGCAAAATGTTTGTTGGAGAAATCCAAGAGAGATGGTACCGATGGTCACAAACATTCCTCGAGACAACTTGCTTGGTTCACCTGCTTGGAGACTGATGCCTAGACAGACTAGAACAACTCTTCCAATCAGTAAATAATTGTTAGTACCAAACACAAAGAACAATAGAGTGGTCAAGGCTCAACTTTGGAGAAAACGTCAGTTACCAAAGTTGTGAGAATGCCAACATCTAAAGGATATGGTCAAGTGGGAATTGTGAAAAACATTTGGGAAGAACTGAGATCTTACATCATACAATCTGAAGGAATGGATTTCAGAAGGAATCAAAGACATATACTACCGGTCTCCGAAGCAGTGAAGCAGCAGATCACCTGTGCCCATGACTCTGTTTGTCAGAGTGATTCTACACTTGTTCGAATTCCAGAGCACTGTGTACTTTCTTCAAGTAATCCTGATGTAATCCTAGAAGTTCTAATTGTAAAAGAATCCCCAGAGACAGTCCCTGTTGTTAAACCCACTAAAAGTTTTTATGTGACCAGACTGGGTAGAATTTCCAGACCCAATCCAAAATGCACACCAACTTGGACTTGATTTCATTTGTTGATAAATGCTGATGTGATATCTAACTTGTAAAATGTCTTGTTCTCTTATTGCATGTCAAACAAATCAGAGGGAGGATGTAGATCATTGTGTGCATTGTACCTAGTCAGCCACTGTAGCTAGACAGCACGTGCATATAAGATACTGAGCACATGTAAGATCAGTGCCATTGTGTATAGTAAGGCAGAGGGAATGCAGGCATGAATGGAGGTGCACATGCGAGTGTGTTTGAAGTAACAAGTCAGTTAGCTTATGAAGTTCGAAGTATATGTTCCAGCTATTGCTCTTGATGTGCTTATGTACAGTAAGTGACTTTAATGAATACTCAGTCTCAGTGTCTCATATGAATACACGAGACATGCGACAACACTAATACATATCCACATGTATTTTCACTTTTTTAAACAGTCCATCATCAACTGATACTGTTGCTTTTTCATGGAATGGCACAAGATTCAAAAGGCAAACTATTCACTTAACAAACCATACTGTGATTTGCCTAACAAAAGTAGATGCCCTCTGTCATTTTGTATGATGACTCTGCCCATGACCTTCTAATGGATACTGGTCAGTCTGATGGATCTAAAGTTGTTTGAGTAGAAAACTCTGTCTTTGGGGAGAAATACTTTCTCAGCTATAGATTAATGTGGGTACATTCCAACTGCCTCATTCTTTTACCATCGTACTTCAGTAATGCCCCTTCACGTGGTCAGTGTATATCATTATCACACCATATCATATCATATCACATCCCATGTATCTCTCTCTCTCTCTCTCTCCCTCTCTCCACAGTGCAGTGTCTAAGAAAGATAATGTAGTAATTGCAGACACTATTGAAAGTCTTTTATGTCCACACCCAGATTCCCCCAGCCTTCAAGATTCTTTCTAGCTGTTTCAGTTCCCTTATTCTGCTTCTACATACAGAACTCCATGCACTATTCTACAGCTGGTCACACCAGTGTGCAATGAAATGGAGCTTTAGCCTCATTATCCCTGTAGTCTCTGTTCTGCACACTACAACATGTCAGGCTGATAGGTCTTCCTGGAGCCCTCTGTACTTGTGCCTAATGGTCTTGGCTGACATGAGTATTGCTTTGAGATTCTATTCTGTCACCATTCCTCCTAGTTTGTCATGCATTAACTTATTTACAGTGTGGTTGTAGTGTCTGAAATCAACAGCGTTGCACTTATCTGCATTGAACATCAGATGCCATCATTCTCTCTGTCCACCTGCAAAGATTTCAGAGGTTTTCTAGGTCCCTTTTTAGGCATTCTCCATTCAGCACTGAGGCCATTTGTTCTGTCATCTGCATATAGGTTAATTCTGATCATTACCCCCTCTGTCCTATCAGAGAAGAGAGCACAACATTAACTCTTATGGCTTTTGCTGCTCACTTACCTAACTACTGACCACATCCCATAGATGTCACCTTCTGTGCACCTACTGTCTCATGGAATTCGTAAATTCCTACCTTATTCCTAAACTTTTCTGCCTACTGAGTAGTCTCTGGTGCTGTAGCAAGTGAAATCTCTGACTGAAGTGCAGATTGACCATATCTTTAGGCACACCCTCCACCAGCTTTGTTGTTATCTAGTCAGAGAACTGCGAAGGCTGACTATTGCAACTTTACTTGAAAGTAAAAAGATGCTGGATTGGGAATTGAAGCTGGCTATGCTTTAGACAGATTCCAAGCCTTTGAAGGTTCTCTTCTTTGCCTCCTCAGCCACTGATGACATTCTAACAGATCTTCAGCCACGGACGACATTCTAACAGATCTATAATTACCTGGATTGATCCTGCTAACCGACTTGAAGAACAGGGAAACTAAAGCTGTTTTGTAGTCATGTGTTTTTCTCTGCCAGCCACAGATCTACTAAAGTTTATGTTAGTGGTTCTGCCACACTATTTGCAACTTAGACTGATATCCCATCTGGGCCCTATGCTTTGTCCTCCTCTATGACAATCACTTTGTTCCCTACCTATTGGTCTGTCTGGCCATTACTACTTTTTTTCTTATTCGTTAGCTAAGCAAGTGGGCATTTATTTGGATTTCTGTCAGACATGATCTGATCCATATTAGTATGTTATATGTGATACATACGTATGTATGTATGTATATGTATGTATATATATATATATATATATATATATATATATATATATATATATGTACTGCGGTGGTGGTGCTGCGGTAACGTTGTCGCCTCAGAGTAAGATGTTGTCCTGTTCGATTCTCAGCTAGAGCTTCTTCTGTGTGGAGACATGCGTGAATGGGCGTACCTTCATTGAAAGTTGTGCATTAGAGCTGGCAACTCGGCACGTAAAAATCTACTGCCAATCATTAGCGGACCGGAGTTCTGCTGTGGCGACCCCTAACCAGGAAAAGCCGAAAGACACATGCCAATATATATATATATATATATATATATATATATATATATATAATATATATATAGATGTAGACAGTTATATTTGCCGATTCTCTTTAGAATCACCATTCAATGCGTTATGTTTCATCAATTTTTTTACATCATAATGTAACTTGAAAACCATAAAAAGACAAAAAGATATTAACTCAGGTGACAAACTCCATGCTCTCCACTTTAAATGTTTGGTGTTCTATATTCTCTTTACTTATAAAACAACTCCATGGTTGCTTCACAACTGGGAAGGGGCAAACCATGAAGCAATAAACTCCTAGCTCACACAGTATAAATCAATGCAGTTCTGGCAAACCATGATTAAGAGCACTCTGAGAAAAGAATCTGGCACAAACTACACTCCAATAGTGGCATCCTCCTAGCAATAGTAAGCTTTAGTTTACAGGCTGACACAATTCATCTTGTACTCTCTAGTCTATAAATGTGTGCTCGCTGGTATATGGATGTCATATCATACATATAGTATTTCAACTACTACTGTTCTAGAGCCTATATCCTTCTTCTGTCATTCCTTTTGCTCTTCCTTACATCCTTCACCCTCTTTCTTTTACAACCATTTAATTAGTGGTACATTTAATTTATCCCCAGTGCCCAATTATTTTCCACAGAATGCCAGCTAGTTGCACCAATTTTGACATGTCTCTCATATTGCTTCCACAAGCATATTTAGTTTTAATGTATCTTAGCTACTTCAGATCAGTTGTATTGATACATGTGTTGCTTGTGTGATGTCCCACCTCTGGGCTAGTAATCAAGAAACTTCAATCCTCACCACTGACTCCAGTGAGGGATTTTCACTTGGAACAAAAACAGATACACACAGTATTTCCAGATGCAGCTCTCTGCATGAAGCATAATTGCCCTTAAGACCACACAGAAAATACACTCCTGTTCTGGGGCTGGGTTTTCCTCTTGCTCACCAGCCCCCAAATAAGACTGCACACTGACCACAGCTGTAGAGTTCAGTCCTCAGCCGAGTGTTCCAAGCAAGTTCCTCCACCATCCTCTGTGAAACCAGTGCACTGTTACCCTGCTCCAAGTAGCTGACACACAAACACTCATTGAGATTTGATTTTCACACACACACACACACACACACACACACACACACACACACCTGGCAGTGGCTGGCACAGATTTACCCGCTATGCCCCCTCTGTTCAGAATATAAAGTAGATACTGCCACAAGGACACTCCAAAGCCAGCTGCTCTAAGGCTCTTACAAGGGTACCCAATTATACTGAGAAAAATTAATACTAATACAAATGGTAGTGTTTGACCAATGTAGCAAGGCTTTCAGCAGCAGCCACAGTGTCACCAAATAAATATAAGTACTCTCAAAGGCTAAAATATTCTCTAAAAGACCAGCCACAATGAAAAATTTAAATATACTTAATAATAATAAAAAAAATGAAAACACTAAATATCTCTTTACAGTAAACACCAGACTTTCAGTCACAGGAAGTATTAAAAATAAACAGATGGATAGACTGACATAGATACAAAAACCAGGCCTTAACTAATCTCACTATATTTTCCTGACTGATCTAAAGAATTTCTATTTCCTGGTTACTTACTAAAGCAAGGTAAGATGAAGTGGGATATTCTTTGTGTTTCACTGTTGCAGTCATCACATTTGGGTTATCTGCTTGCAGTAGCCCTCAGTTGGCCTGATTAAAAAAGTCTTGGGTCCTGTGTCGGTTACTGTCTTTTCTTCCATGTCATCAGGTCATCAGGGGTATAAAACATGCAGCCAATGCAATTACATCAGTCTTTCTTGCCGTGCCTGAAGCAGAACAGTTCGCAAGTGCCAGTCGGTCGACTCCTGAAATTTTCGTTTTCGAGTTTCAGAACCGAAGTCTTCAACTAAAAGCTAAGTACTCCATTGGGGAAACTTTTTCTTGCTCTAATCTGATGTCAGTAAAAGTAAATAATTGCATTACTTGTGGAAACCAAATACCTCATAAAGCTTTTCATTCTTACTGTATTCCTTGCCTAGGCCCTGACCATGATGTACCCCCTGTCAGTTTTGTGCCTTATTTAAACCACGAACTGTCCATCATCGGTATATTTTCACCTTTAAATATTTTGGTGCTTTGTTCAGTTATCCTGATATGTCTTCAGCAAGCCATCTGACCACCAACATTCCAAAAAAACACAAAGATGAAGACAGAGACAGGCTGCCTAGGTCCAAAGCTGCCGACGATGCTTCTCCTAAGCCAGTCGCCAGTTCACCGGTACTCAATGAGGCACTTTCGCAGCCCCTGATACCCACTACTTCAGATTCGCAGGCCTCTACTGAGACCCATTCGGAGTCCAGTATGCCATGAGATGCTTCAATTGTGGAACCTGACGATGTCTCTAACTTGGATGGGTCCGGAGACGCTGTGCAGGCACCAGCTTCTGAGGGTGTATTCAGGCCTACTGACTTGCGTATTAAACTGATGCCATCTTCATCTTCTAGGCCTAAAACTCGATCCATCCCTAGAAAACTCATGCCCAGACCACATGGTCAGGCCTATATGCCTAAAAAACAAATGATAAGAATGGCTGAAGACCTTA
Organism: Protopterus annectens; assembly: GCF_019279795.1. NCBI lineage: Eukaryota > Metazoa > Chordata > Ceratodontiformes > Protopteridae > Protopterus > Protopterus annectens. The sequence continues at coordinate 760,948,406 of NC_056746.1, forward strand.
TTACTTTAATCAGGGGAAGTCAGCCTTCCTCCTCTAAGGGACCTAGGACTGAGTTTGCTTATGATACTTCTGACCAGGATTCTGAGTTTTCTGTTTCCTCCGATGACCAGGATTTACCTTTATCTACCTTTGAGGATTCTGATGCTGAGGACTCTATTCCCTCTGCCTCCCCCCCCCCCCCCAGAGGATTTCTCTTTTGGTGAAACCATGATTACTCTCAGGGAGCTTTTTCATTGGGAAAGTCAGGATTTCTCTGATTCTAAAAAGATGCTTAGGAATTTCTTACTCCTGCCCCAGCACAGGCCTTTAGCCATACCTCCTGTACTAGACATTATTGATGATGCCTTTTCTGAATCTAGCTTGGCCCCTGACTCCTTACTTCCTGCTCCCAGAAGACCTGATAGATATTACAGGGTCCCTGACTCTCACAAGTTCCTTTTTAAAAATCCTACTGTGGATCCGGAGACCATTTCACAGGGACCCAAGGACATTAAAGCTACTACTGCCAAAAATCCTACCCCCTCTGATAGAGACTCCAGGGTGCTGGATAGATGGGGTAAGAAGGTATACACTTCTGCAACTTTGGCCATTAGGGACTTAAACTGCCAGTTTCAGATGTTAAAGTATCAGCAGCATATTATTGGATTGTTTAAACAGAAAATTATGTTGATTCCTGATTGTGCTGAAAATAAGGATTTACTGCATTCAGCTGAACAAGTTGGAAACCATACTTTGCAATGTGGTTTTGATTCACTAGAGGCATCTTGCAGGGCTGCTGTAATTGGGTCTGTACTTAGAAGGCTTGCTTGGCTTAAGGAGCAATCCTTGCCAGATCATGTTAAAGCAAAATTACTGGATGCTCCCTTAAACCAGGCCCGCCTGTTTGGCAACAAGGCAGAATAAGTTCTTAAAATGATGGAGGAAAAAGCTAAATCTATGCAAACTGTTAAAGGTTTTTTACAAGTACAACCTCCAAGGTTTAGTAGGCATTGGCCTTCCAAGAATTGGTCCTTTCTTGCCTCTTCCAGACTTTCTCAGTCCAAACCCAGATCCAGCAGAGCTCCCAGGCTTCAGTCCCAGGGTGCGCACAGGAGTTAGCAGTGGAGGGCCTCCACTTCCAAGTCTGAGAGTAATAAAACTCCCCCTATGGTAAAATGTCTCAATGACTTCTTTTTAAAACTACCAAGCACTTCACAACTGACTGCCCCTTTGGAGGGAAAGACTGCTCTTCATGCAAAGAACTGGGAACTCATTACCCAGGACAAATGGGTTTTAAATATAGTGTCCCATGGATACAGATTTCACTTCCAGATGTTACCAACACCAAGCGGGTAGCCAGATCTAACCCCAAATCAGTGGGCAGAGGCCCCAAAACAAGTACTTTCTCTCTTAAGCATGGGAGCTATTCAATTGGTACCAGAAGAGGAAAAGGGACAAGGTTTCTACTCGAGACTTTTTCTGGTACCCAGAAAAGACAATTCATGGCGGCCAATCCTGGACCTGTCTACCCTAAACACTTTTTTGGTGATTCCAAAATTCAAGATGCTGACTCTTCACCAGTTGGTTCCTATGCTAGGCAAAGATGCCTGGTTGGCAACACCAGATTTAAAGGAAGCATACCTGCACATCCCAATCAGGTACTCTTGCAGAAGATACCTACGCTTCAAAGCAGGCTACAAGCACTATCAGTTCTCTGCACTGCCCTTTGGCTTATCTACTGTGCCCAGGGTATTTACAAAGTGCTTAGCTCCAGTCATTGCATTTTGCAGGCAAAGAAATATTCAAATATCCCCATACCTGGACGATTGTCTAATTCAAGCAGAAAGCCAGGACATACTTTTGAATCATCTGGCCTTTGTACAAAGGGTGCTAACTTGTCTGGGGTACACCATAAATGAAAAGAAATTACACATGGTACCCTGTCAACAAATTATATTCCTGGGAGCAAGCTTGAATACAACTTCCTAGATGGCTTTCCTCACGCCAGAGAAACAGATTCATTTGACTACCTATTTCAGACTAGTGCCCACAAAAGCCCTGCTATCTGCAAGGCAAATTCTGCAAGTCTTGGGGTTTATGGCCTCCTGCATTCCTCTAATTCCATATGCAAGACTCCATATGAGGAAACTACAATGGTATCTAAAAAGCCTATGGTGTCAACATTCTCAGGATCTAGAAGCAATGATTCATATTTTACCTTGCGTATGCCTAGAGTTCCTTTGGTGGGCAGAGGCCTGCCACCAAAACAAGGGACTACCATTCACACTACCCCCTGCCACACAAACCCTAACAACAGATGCATCAGACTATGCATGGGGGGGCTCATGTGGCAGGGAAGTGCATTGAGGGCAAATGGAACTCAAGTCAAATGCACCTGCATATCAATCAAAAAGAAATGTTAGCTGCACAGAATGCTCTGACAGCCTTCAAGGACCACATTCTTCCAGGACAGTAAATGGTAAAGACGGATAACATCACTGTTATGTGGTACATAAACAAGCGGGGGGGACACATTCTTACCCCCTCTGCAGACTAGCCATAGCATTGTGGAACACAGCCTTGAGCTATAAAGTGCACCTACAAGCTCAATTCCTCCCAGGAAAACTAAATACACTGGCAGATGGACTAAGCAGAAACCTTATGGACTCACATGAGTGGAAACTGGAACCAAGGATTTTCAACATGTTGACAAGCAAATGGGAGAGCCCAGATATAGACCTGCTTGACTCCCACCAGAACTATCAATTGGACAAATTTTGCACAAGGACTCCCCACAAACAAGCCTGGAAAGTGGATGCTCTGTCCTTCAGCTGGAAACACCTATCAGTTTATGCCTTTCCTCCTCTGCCTCTGCTCTCCAAAGTACTACTAAAGGTCAAACAAGACAAACCAAGGACAATTTTGTTTGCACCAGACTGGCCACGCCAACACTGGTACCCCCTCTTGCGCACTGTGTTACTGTTGGCCCAATGGCACCTGCCTCAGAGTCCTACTCTGTTGTCTCAGCAGGAGAACCAGCTTCTACACCCTCAGCTTCAAACATTGAACCTAGCAGCCAGGCTAATTACCTAATCTCTCCTTTACCATCCCTCAGTAAACCAGTGATGGATATCATCTTAGAGGCAAGGAGGCCTAGTACTAGGAAATCTTATGCTGAAAAATGGAAAAGATTCTGTGCCTGGAACCAATCTCAAGGGTTGAGCACAGCAGTGCCTAATTTACCTCAGATTTTACAATACTTAACTGAGATGCTTCATAAGAGCCTGTCTTTCTCCTCCATCAAAATTCATGCCTCAGCCATTTCAGCTCATTATAACACAGAACCTCCCCTCTTCTCTCATCCACTGCTCAAGCAGTTCCTCAGAGGCACCAAAAATTTAAGACCACCCAACAGAGCTCCAACTCCAGCCTGGGACTTTAACTTTGTATTGGAGAAGCTCACTCTTTCTCCTTTTGAGCCAGCTGCTACTGCAGATTTAAAATTCCTTTCTTGGAAAACAGCTTTCCTTGTAGCAATCACTTCAGCAAGAAGGGTATCTGAATTACAGGCCCATATGGCAGTGGAGCCTTTCATCATCTTTCAGGCGGACAGGGTGTCCTCAGGACCAACCCCTCTTTCATGCCCAAGGTGGTATCTAGTGTGGCCCTTAATCAGTCCATTCATCTGCCAACCTTCTTTCCTAATCCACAGAACAAAGGGGAATGGATATTGCACTCCTTAGATGTGCACAGACAACTTAGATTCTACTTGGGCAGGACTAAACCTCAAAGGAAATCTGAACAACTGCTGTTGGAATTTGCTGCAGGGGCAGAGGGGAAGGCTATTTCAGAACAAACTATTTCTAAATGGATAGGTCATTGCATTCATTTCTGCTATAAGCACCATGCAAAACCTATTCCACAGGGGATCAGACCCCACTCCACCAGGGCTGCATCTACCTCTACAGCCTTTCTCAGAGGTGTCCCTACCAGGGACATCCTAAAAGCTGCTACCTGGAGTTCTGTACATACTTTCACCAAGCATTACCATCTGCCAATTTTCTCTAAATCCAGAGCTGACTTTGCCTCTGTAGTCTTGCAAGGCCTTATTGCTGGGCCTAATGCTATCTAAATTCCTCCTCCCATCCTTAGCTTTGGGATTCTATCCAAATGTGATGACTGCAACAGTGAAACATGAAGAACATAGTACAGTTGTGTACACTTACCATAAATGTAGATGTTCGAGTGTATTCACTGTTGCAGTCCTGGTTACCCTCCCTCCAGCCCCCTTACTTCTTTTGGCTATACCTCTACTCTCCTGTATTATGCTTAAAAGCTTTTTGGTGTATTTGTTTTTTTGTTGGAGGTATAACCTTGTATATTTATAGACTTAATTGCTTCTCATTAGGGGGGCACCTGACATCTAGGGCAAGAAAAACTGATTTAATGGCGTCGGGTGCATGTTTTATACCCCTGATGACCTGACGTCACAGAAGAAGAGACAGCAACCGATGCAGGACCCAAGACTTTGTTAATCAGGCTGACTGAGGGCTACTGTAAGCAGATAATCCAAATGTGATGACTGCAACAGTGAATACACTTGAACATCTACATTTATGGTAAGTGTACCCAACTGATCTTTAGTGATCCTTCATTGTCAGGTTTTAAAAGCAGACTTCCCTGAGACTTCTATCTCTTCTAGAATTAAAACATCATTTCAATGCTGGATTATAGAATGATATCACAAATGTCTGGCCACTTGACTTCTAGTTCCCACACTACCCTCTTTACTTGGAACTCAGCAAGAATCTTGCACATATGTGTTACCCTACACACACACACATAGAGCTTTGCTAAGATGTGCTCTAGCATGTGGAAGCTATAAAACCATTCTAAACTTCCACAGGGTAGAAAATAGTTCACCCCAAAGGAGAATACAGTATTATTTATTTTACATTTGTTAACCGGGATGGTCCGACTGGATACATGTCCTTTTTCAGCGGAGGCCCGGGGAGAAAAGCTCCAACAGAGTTACATTGATAATTAGGTACAGTAAATGAGCTGAAAGAACTTAACAAAAACATAGGCTATTTACATACAAGTACAAGACTGCCATTATTATTTCTGAGATTACTACAAATGTAACATTAATAACATATTAGCAAGGACGGTAGGCAGTATAATGACATAGAGTTAGACAGGATACATATTTCTTTATCACAGTATACAAAGTACTTATCATCTTAGCTAGTTGTTTATGTTTTAGTTAATGGCACAGAGCTAGTCTGGGTTTGAGCAAGGACATAGCCAGTGTGACTTGAAGTGGAGTTTTAGACTATTTTTGAATTGACTTAGAGAAGTTGCAAGCGTGATGTTATTTGGGAGAGAGTTCCATATTTTACCAGTGGTGTTGGCAAATAGCACATCACCACCTAGGTTGAGAGATTTATTTGTTTGGACAAGGAGTCTGTTTGCTGAGCGAAGGCAGCTTAGATTGGAGTAGGGAGTCATTACATTTTTTAGTGCTGGGGTATTCTCAGGTTGTTTAAGGATTTTGAAGGCCTCTATGAGTTGGGACTGGTGAAGAAGGTGTGGGAATTCTATCCATCCAAGCTTTTTCAGGTTAGTACAGTGGTGTGTTCTGTAGGGTAGGCCTGTAATGAACCTGGCAATGTGATTATAGCAGGATGAGAGCTGGGCCAGATCAGATTTGTTAAGGTGAGTGAGGACAGGAGAGGCATATAATAGGGTAGAGAGAAGGTGTGAATGGGCTGTGGCTGCCCTGGCATTCGGGGTAAGGAAGGCTTTAATTCTATATAGGGTCCCAAGTTTCTTGTTGACTGACTTAATGGCTTGGTTGATATGTATATCAAATCTGAGTTTATTGTCAATGTTTACTCCTAATAGCTTTGTATAGGTGTCTGGGGAGATGATGGTCCCATTATTGGATTTTATAGTGAAGTTTTCAGTCGGAGATCTATTGGTTGGGTAGAAGAGAAGTAACTTGGTTTTGTTTGGATTTAAGATCAGGAGATGGTTGGCAAGCCAGTTTTCGACTTTGGTGAAGCTATGTTGGGTGGTAGTTAGTAGATTTGCAAGAGAGGCATTGGAACATATTATAGTCGAGTCATCTGCATATTGAATGCAGGTGGCTTCAGGGATGACTGTTTGGATGTCGTTTATGAAGACTGAAAAGAGGAGAGGTCCTAATATGGAACCTTGAGGAACTCCTATGGTATTTGGTAGTAGGCAGGAGAGCTTGTTTTGCCACATTACTGCTTGTTGTCTCCCAGTGAGGTAAGCTTGAAACCAGTCAAAGGCTGGAGTATCTAGATACAGGGTTTTTAAAGTATATAGAAGTAACTGATGGTTTACCATATCAAAGGCTTTCGATAGGTCCAGGAAGAGAGCGGAGGATATTTTTTTATTATTCTGGTTAAGATTAATGTTTTCAGTAAAAGAGAGGAGGGCAATGGTTGTACTATGATGGGGTCTGAATCCATGCTGAGAGTCTGTGAGTAGTTTATTTTGGGTTAGATAGAGCATTAGTTGGTTGTGCATGCACTTTTCCATAATTTTGGCAAGTGGTGATAGTATGGCTCTAGGTCTATAGTTGGATAGTTCTGTGGATGAACCTCCTTTGTGGAGTGGAATAACATAGGATATTTTCCAAATTGAGGGGATTGAGGCCTCGGTTATGGTTCTGTTAATTAGGATTGAGATAGGGTAGGCTACGACATCTGCAGCAATTTGCAGGTATTCAGCCGGCAGAAGATCGGCTGAAAGGGTGGTTGGCTTCAGTTTTTTCAAAAGGGATCTGATAAAGGATGTGGACACTGGCTGGAAGTTAAAAGAGAGTGGTGAGTCGGGTATAGTGTTTATAGAAGTGTGGGGAGGAGAAAGTTGGTTAGCTAATGACTGGATGGTTTCTGTGAAGAAAGTATTGAATGAATTGGCTATATCTTCTTGGCTCTTGTCAGATAATGTTCCTGGGGTCTGAGTAGTGGATTTGCCTGGTTGGAGAAGTTTATTTATGCCTGCCCTGTACTTTTGAGGGTTATTCTGATAACAGTAGGATTCTTAGTCCTGGTTTTCACAGACATTTTGTCTCTGTCTGCAGTCAGAACTGTAAGATACAATCTTTATGGCCTAAACCAGGTAACTTAATTTCACACTATTTTTCAAAGTTAGCTGAACTGAGATTAATCTCTTTTCTTCAAGTGTTGTCTGCTACAATACATTCATTTCAACAGTTACAATACAGTCTGACATACAGGTGTATTTCTTTTCTGTCCAGCAGGAGCTATAGTTGGTATATTTTTTTTTTAACACAAGCAACTTTACAAACATTTTCAACACAAGCATCTGTACAAATCAGTTTGATATAGAAATGACATATTATTTATTACAAAACTCTGGCTAGCTGTGCTGGCATATGTAATGCATCCACTGCCCTACTTCTTCTGGCATAGCATGCAATACCTCACATCTTTACGTCTCCTCCCCCTTTGAAGACTCAAGCTAGTTTTTCCAGTGACACTGGGGAAATGTGGCTTGAGGGACATGAGCCTTTCTGAGAGCATATTACCCTATACCATGTCTTGACAGCCCATCTAAATTGGCATTGCTGACTCCACTATGGTGCTGCACTGTCATATCATATGCCTGTAACCCTAGACTCCATCTTAATAACTTGGCATGTTGATGGCTGGCTCGATGTAGCCATGTTAAGGGATTGTGGTCTGTAACTACAGTGAATTTCCTTCCGTAGAGATAAGGTTGAAGTTTCTGCAGTGCCCATACTATGGCTAGACATTCTTTTTCTACTGCTGCATAACATTCCTCCCTAGGTTGGAGTCTATGCCTAAGATATACAACCGCGTGCTCGTCTCCCTCTGAGGAAACCTGACTGAGTACAGCCACAACTTCTGTCAGTCAGTATTTCTCTAGAGAAACCTACCCTGATGAAAATTTCTAACAAAGCATCTGCCACCTTTTCTGTCTTGATGGGGGACAGAGACATTGTTCGTAGCATCCACTTGCACAACAAATTATTTGCTATAATCTGGACTATCTAACACAGGAGGTCCTCCCAAAGCCCCTTTAAGCTTTTGAAATGGCTGCTCGCAGGCTGGGGTCCACACTATCTTATCTAGCCTGGTTTGCCTTGTCAGGTCTGTGAGTGAGGCAGTTGTTTAACTATAATTGGGAACAAACTTTCTATAGTACCCATATGTCCCCAAGAATGTAATCACCTGCTTTTTGTTAACAGCGGAAGGCTATGCCTGAATAGCTTTCACTTTGGCAGGTTCTGGCCTGATCTTACCACTCCCACTCTATGTCCCAGCTAGGAGATCTCTACCATGCCCACTTGACATTTACTGGGCTTAATGGTCAACCCTGCCCTTTGCAGTCTGCCCAGGACCTCCCTGACATGTTGAAGGTGCTCATGCCAGGAATGCCTGTTGATGGCAATATCATCCAGGTAAGCAAAGGCATAATCTCTTTCTCCAGCTAGGATATGATCTACCAGTCTCTGGAAGGATGCTGGGGAATTTTTCATCCCAAATGGTATCTTTGTAAACTCATATAATCTGAAGGGAGTCACAAAGGCTGACCTCACCCTAGCGGTGGTAGTCAAGGGCACCTGCCAGTAGCCCTTGGTCAGATCAGTACTGGTCAGATACTTAGCCCCATCCAGCTGCTCTAAGGCTTCATCTGTCCTAGGCATGGGGTAAGCATCTGACTCTGTGTGACTATTTAGTTTTCTGCAGTCCACACAGAACCTGGTGCTGTCATCTTTCTTTGGTACCAGCACCACTGGGGAGGCCTAGGGACTGCTGGATTTCTGGATTACTCCCAGCTCCAATATTTCCTGTATCTCCTCCCTCAGAGTCTGTCTGACTCACTCAAGCACCCTGTAAGGGGCCTGCCTGATAGGCCTTTGGGGTCCTGCATCCACATGGTGTTGCACCACTTGGGTGCACCCAGGTTTCTTAGCGAACGTGCCCCCAAACTCCTGTAACACTGCATAGATTTCTCAAATCTCAGTAAGGGATAGCTGCTGGGACATTACTAACCCTTCCACTAAGGTGTCAGTCAGAGCCTCACTGAGGAGATCAGTCAACAGATCCCCCTCAGACTCCTCCTGCCATCCATTGCAAGTACTCAGCACCAGAGCTTCCCTATCATGGTCAGGCTTCATCATGTTAACATGGTACAATTTGTGCCCCTGCCTCCTGCCTAGCAGGTTTACTATGTACTGACCTTCCTTACCTCTTCAAAGGGACCCTCTAAGGCTGCCTGCAGCTTATTGTGTCTGACAGGAATGCGAACCATAACCTGCTGTCCCACAGCCGAAAAAGGTCTGGTATGATAGGAATGCTCGAGACCAAGAGAATGGTCTCAAGCATTCAATCATACCAGACCTTTTTCGGCTGTTGGGATTCTGCCAGTTTCTCCTGGGCCAAGCTCATGTGCTCCCTAAGACTTCTGCTCAGGTTTAGGACATATGCCATAACAGCCTCCTTGTGGGATTCACACTCACCCTTCCACTCATCACAAATCAACTGTAAAGCCCCCCCTCACCCTATGCCCATACAACAACTCAAAGGATGAAAAAAACTGTGAATTCCTGGGGTACCTCTCTGTATGCAAACAGCAGATGGTGCATACATTTGTCCCACTCTCTCTTAAACTGGTCTGTAAATGGCTGTAACATGGGTCTTTAGTTTAGAGTTTAATCTCTTCACAAAACCATTAGTATGGGGGTGGTAGGCAGTAGTGTTTAGGTGCTTCACTCACAGTGCTCCCACAGACAAGCCAGTAGGTCTGATATGAAATTGGCACCTCTGTCAGTCAGTATTTCTCTAGGGGAACCTACCCTGCTGAAAATCTCTAACAAAGCATTTGCCATCTTCTCTGCCTTGATGGAGGACAGAGACACTGCCTCAGGGTATCTAATAGCATAATATACTACCACAAGGATATACTTCATCCCTGTTGAACTTGGGGTACTCAGAGGCCCCACAGTATCCATAGCTATACAATGAAATGGCTCCTCAATCACAGGCAAAGGCATCAAAGAAGCTTTGACCATGTCTTCTGCCTTGCCTGCTTTTTGGCACTGATCACAAGTCCTGCAGTACCCTGTTACATCCGTTGTAATCCCAGGCCAATAAAATTTCTGTGTAATATGTCTCTTGGTACGTGTTATGCCCATATGATCTGCAAAAGGAATATCATGGGCTGTGGCTAGAAGTGTCAGATAGTAGGCTTTGGGCACTACCACTTGCTGTATTACCTCACCCTCTAGCCCTTCCTCAGGGGTACACTGTCTATACAGTAACCCTTTGTTCCAGCATACAGACTCCCCTTTTCCTTGAGGATCAGTTGCCTCACTAGCTACCTCCCTCAAGCCTCTTAGTCTAGGGTCTGAGAGCTGAGCCTGTCTCAACTCTACCTTTGTGACCCTTCCCAGCTCGCCTTCCACAAGAAGTTTGATATTCTCGACAGTGGTGCCTCACTGTCAGCCTGGGTACTACCACTCACTCTGCCCTTGCAGTCACTCTGTCCAAGGGAACATCAATATCTACCAGCAGCTGTGACATACTTTCAGGATCACTGCTACAGGGTAGCTCCCTCCCTGAAATAGCCACCCCACCAGTCCTGGTTTCAGGTGTGGGGTATGTATGGGCCTCCCCCAGTTACCATCCCCACATGCCTGTCTCCAAGCCTGACTGCATGTAACTGCATGCACACAAGGTACTGCATTATCAAATTATTACCTATCAAGACATCTGCAGGGATATCCTCAAATGCACCTACTTGGTTGCTTCCTTTTTTGCCCCCCCAAGTCAAGGTGAACCCTGGCCAAAGGCATTTGGAATGGTGTCCCTTCTAAAGCTGACTGGAGTGGACTACCCAAGCAAGAACTGCTCCTATCTAACCACTGCGGACTTCACAATTGTTATGTCAGAGGCTGTGTCTCTCTTGGCAGTGGCCTGTTTTCCATCTGTTAAGATAGGATATAAACTCCAGTGAAAGTCTATTATGCCTGTTGTCTCCAGACAACTTACCACTGGCCATACCTCTAAACCTGGAAACATCAAAAATCTGGACAACAGCCCATGAAAAACAGCTACAAATCTGTAAGCTGATTAACATAACATTTGCATACATAATTATGTAACCCTGCCCAATCCAATGGGATTGTGGGATACCAACTTTCAAATGCAAACTGAAACAGAGACAACCAATATATGGCCCCAGACCCTGTAGTAAATGGTAACCATTTTTTAAATATGTACCAATGATGCTCACTGGGAAGGGAGAAGATGGTGAACCTTAGGATTTTGTTTTTGGTGACTTGCAGTATGTGGGTTTTGTGGTAAAAGTAGTGCATTTAATGGTAGGCAACATTCTAATCTTAGCAAAAGAATATAGTTTGCTAGGCCCTCCAAAAGTCATTCTCTATGGCCTACTGATCAGTGGCATTGCTTGAGTATGTGCCGCCTGGGGCTGTCTTTGAGTTTCCCCACTTCCCCCCTCACAAAATCATGGTCAAATGGGACCTCCCCATACACAGCCCTCCCCCTTGCAGCCATTCCAATGTTCCATTACTTGGCTATTTCATCCCATTTACCATAAACACTAATGTGCATACTGTTTTACTTCTACAGTGATTATTTGGATTTCATTTAAAACTTTTATTTTACATTTTATAGCACACACACTAACAGACATATGCTAAACAAAGCAATATAGTCTCACAATGAAAATAGACTTAGCATTAAAACTTCTCTGTCCTTTAAACTCACATTCATTGAAACAGCATTGAAATCCACATTCAAGGAAAATGCATCTGGCTAGTGGTAGATAAAGATTACCTTTAGCCTCTGTTTTCATATCATAGGCCCCTTCATGCATGTGTTCTTTCATACACCTTCCTGATTGCATTAAATTATATTCCCTATATAATACAGCACGCTTGTTAGAGTGCATTTTAAATTTATTGTTTTGAACATTTTTCCAGTAAGGAATGAAACAAAATGCATGAACTAATAATGGCAAAACTGCCCAATTCAGAACATTTCCATCATAAAAGTCTACTCAAACTTCTGCAATCCACCAGTATCAGTAAATATGCACATTCTCTGCAGAACTAAAAGTCATCTAAATAATTCCACAATAAAGAGATCTGTAGTTAATGAAGAGGTTACTGCTAGCAAACAACTTTATATTTCATTGTTTCATCTACAATTAAAGTGCCTGTTGCCCTTGAGGAATAAATTGCCTCTGTTACATTAAAAAAAATTATAAGCTAGTAATAGTTCAGGAGGGAATGGATGGCAAACTGATAACAGGTTCATAGTTACTAGGTATCTCCACCAAAGAGGACATTCGCAGGACTGCAGCATCCACCCCCTTTAAAAGTACAACACAGCATGGTATCAGCAATCCATCTACATACTGTGGGAATAGAACTCACAGCCTTCTGCATCAGGGCAGGTATTCTACCTCTTGTACTACTAACACAAACAGACTTGCTATAAGCAGCACTAAACTTCTGTCCCCCCTGAAGAACTAAGCAGCAAAAGAAATCTGGAAAAAGCCAGCATTTACTGGGAGGGACAAAGGCCCCAAAAACAGGGGCACATTTTAAACATTGCTTGTATAATCCTGGAAAGTTGTTACCATGCCTTTCCTGAAAATAGGAAGACAAGCTAGGAAGACTGAAATTTGAATGGCTATCATTATTTAGTGAATTCAGTTTTCACTAATTTGCTAGAAAACCACAAATTGGGAATTCAGGCTCTTGCTTCTTGTACCTAAAGAAGAGGGTTTGAGCCTGAGTAATACTAACCACTAGGTATACTTAACAGGGGCATTTCAGACACACATACACACACACACACACACACACACACACACACACACACACACACACACACACACACACACACACACACACACACACAAATGTTTGTTCTATAGCCACTCTGCTTAAATATATATATTTTAAATGAATTCACAGTACACACTCCATGTTCTGGAAGCAAATGAACACACTTGTAAGTTTAGATTTCTGTAACTGGAGCAGACTAGTTCTGCAACAAATTCTGGCTCTGCAACCACTCTGCTTAAATAAATAAAAGTTCTGCAACCACTCTGCTTAAATAAACACACACACACACACACACACACACACACACACACACACACACACACACGCACACACACTGCTTAAATAAATAGAAGTTCTGCAACCACTCTGCTTAAATAAATAGATGTCTGTAAATGGAGCAGACTGGCAGCCACAAGATTTCTCACTGAATAATAACAACCACACACTTCTGCTTAAAATAGATTTCTGTCAGTGGAGCAAACTAGCAGCAGCAATAACTGACTAAATAATGAGGGACAAACAACCACTCTGCTGAGATTTCTGACACTGAGTATCAGATAAATGATAGATACTAACCACTCTGCTTAAATCGATTTCTATAAATGGAGCAGACTGGCAGCAATAAAATTTCTGACTGAATAACGTGGGACAAACAACCACTCTGCTGAGACTCTCTGGTCTCTCTCTGCTTAATTTCTGCTGTTAGTAGCTGCTGCTAAAATACACATACACAGTTCTTCTGTTTTAAGCTGGGCCCATAGCCCACGTATCAGATAGCATACAATACTTTTTCTTACCTGCTGACCCCATTTCTCATCCTGACCTGCGACATGTAGTCGAGTGCTGGGCAGACACTGCAAAACTTTTAAATTGTTGCACTGCTGCCACTATATTCTCTCAATAACAGTTAAAAATAACAGTCCAACGAAGCTGATGTCATTCATGCATGCCCCCTGTAGGCTGGTGATGCATGATGGCATCAGCCATAAATTTAAAGTTGTAATACAAAAAAAGGAAAAAACTAAATAATCAAAAAAAAAATCGGAATTAAAGGGGGCTTCAGGTGTTAACTTAAAACATTCCAATAAACAATATTTAACTTTACCATTGTTTAAATAATCAGTATCAGACAATTTAGAAACAGCAGTTACAGCTTTACTATGGAGTAAGGGGGCTCAGGAACCATACCCAGAGCCCTTGGTCAATGTTGTACTGTTTACATACACTTTCAAATATATGAATAAAGTTAACAAAATTACCACCCTCACCTGTGGAAGAAATTTGCTGACCTTTCTTGCTTCTGGGGTTCAATTATTCCCTTCCCCATTGCCTCCATGACCATGACAAAAAGTCAGCATCTCCCTCTCATATTGACACTGTTTCTCATTTTCTTCAGCCTCCAAACTCCGCAGCCTCTAATTTTCTTTGGCCACCAAATGCCTCAGTCTCTCTGCTGATTCTAATTCTATCTGTTTTGCCTGCTGCACTCTCTCCGCTGATTCTAATTCTAAATGTTTGGCCTCCAGTTCAAGTCTCTTTAGCTCCAGATGGGTTTTTAAATACTCTGATGAAAAGGTGAACTGTCCTGTTTCTGAGGGCTGCAAATCCGCTTCACCAGACGGGTTAGCCTCCTGGTTGTTGGTCTGGGCTACAGCTGGAACTAAGGCTGAAATAATTTCCTCTTTAGTCAGGTTGGTATGCACCAGTCATTTGGCTTCACAAACCTTGGCCAACTGGTTCTTTGTCAGCTTGCCATAATCCTCTGCTGACATCTTTGCCTGCTTTCCCTGACTAAACCAAACTAACAAAAAATAAATAAAACTGTTGTGAAAATTACACTCTGTATGTTTACGTTGTGGCTACAGAGAGTACACACAACTTCAGTGACAACTGCCTACAGGCTACAGAAGTTCAATTAATATTCACACCACTGCTGACCAATATGTGACATCCCTCCTCTGGGCCAGTAATCAAGGAGCCTCAATCCTCACCATTGACACCAGTGAGGGAAGTTCACTTGGAACAAAAATAGATATACACAGTATTTCTAGATGCAGCTGTCTACACCAAGCACAATTTCCCTTAATGGCACATAGTGAACATACTCCCATCCTGGGGCTGGGTTTCCCTCTCACCAGGCTCCAAATAAGACTCCACACTGACAACAGCTGTAGAGTTGGGTGCTCAGCTGAGTGTTCCAAGCCAAGTCCTCCACCACCCTCTCTGTGAAACCAGTGCTCTGTGTCTCTGCTCCAAGTAGCTGATGCACATACGGTTTGAGATTTGATTTTTGCACACACACACACACACACACACACACACACACACACACACACACACACGCACACACACACACACACACACACACACACGCACACACACCCTTGGGAAAGGCTGGCATTGATTTGCCAGCTATGCCCCTTCTGCCCAGACTATAAGGTAGATATTGCCACCAGAACACTTCAAAGTCAGCTACTTTATGGCTCCTACAATTATACTGAGTAAAATTAATACCAATGCAAATGGTACTGTTTGACCAATGCAGCAAGGCTTTCAGAAGTGGCCACAGTGTCACCAAATAAATATAAGTACCCTCAAAGGTTAAAATATTCTCTAAATGACCAGCCACAAGGAAAAGTTTAAATTTATTTAATAATAAATAATAAAAGAACATGAAAATACTAAATATCTATTTACAATAAACATTCAGTCACAGGAAATATTAAAAATATCATAGATGGATAGATTCACACAGATACAGAAAAGCAGTACATAACTAATCTTACTATATTTTTCTGACTGATCTCAAGAATTACCATTCCTAGTTACTTACTAAAGCAAGGTAAGATGAAGTGGGTGCATGATCCTTCTTTGTCAATTTTCAAAAACAGACTTGCCTGAGACTTCTGTCTCATCTAGTATTAAAATGTCATTTCAGTGCTGGATTGCAGAATGACATCACACACATCTGATCACCTGACTACTAGTTCCCACATTACCCCCTCTACTAGAAATTGAGCCAGAATCTTGCACATATATATCATACACACACACATAGAGTTTTGCTAAGGTGTGTTGTAGCATCTGGAAGCTATAAAACCATTTAAAAAACATCCACTCTTCCAGGATAGCAATTAGTTCACCCATAAGGACAATACAGTAGGATTGATAGTCCTGGTTTTCACTGACATTTTGTCTCTGGCTGCAATCAGGGCTGTAAGACATAATCTTTATGACTTAAACTAGGTAATTTAATTTCACACTACTTTTCAAAGTTAGCTGGACTGACATTAACATCTTCTCTTCCAGTTTTTCTGTTACAATATATTAATTTCAACAGTTACAATACAGTCTGACATACAGGTGTATTTATTTTCTGTCCAGCAGGACCCACTCTTGGTACATGTTTTAACACAAGCAACTTTACAAGTACATTTTCAACACGAGCACCTGTACAAATCAGTTTGATATAGAAATGACATATAATTCTTTATAAAACTCCAACTAGCTATGTTGGCATATGTTACACATCCACGGCCCTGCTTCTTCTGGCATAGCTGGCAATACTTCACATCATCACAGCTTGTTTAACATTACTGTCTTGTAACTTGGCTATTTCTATCTGCATTTTACCTTGTATAATTGCTTTTATAAACTGTCTTATATATTGATTTATACCAGTGAGTATGCTTTACAGTTTATGTCTCAGTATTCAGCATTCTACAATTTTAAGTGTCATTATTTTTCAAAGCCATGCCCAAAAAGTCTTCCTTTGTATTTTAGTCTACTTATCTGGTTAACAAATTAATTAATAAATAAGTAAAATAGGCTCTGTATACAGTGTACTGGTAATACAACATCAATGATTTCGCCTAGAGGTACATCATGCTAGACTCATTGGAACATCTGTCTGTGGTATACTAAATAGATGATATCACTGATGCTAGCTAGGATACAACACAGTGTAATGAATATCTCTGGGATCCTGCATGCAGTGAAGTGCTGGTCATCTCTCTCAGTGGTCATTGTTTGGCCACCTGCCAAATATTCTGATTCCTCTGAGCTGGTGAGTGCAGGAGGGTACCATAGCCATTTAATGCATTTTAAGGACTTGGTTGTCAGTCAAAACTGACTTTGATGATGTATTTTCAATCAACTGGCTCCAAGTTGCTCATGACACAGTAGTCAGAGGACATCAGTGCAGCAAAATGGGGAAAGGAGTATAAAGATCAGCCTCCTGTCTCTGTGTTCCCAGAAGGTACTACAATATTTGCTGAGATTTTTCTTTTCTGTAGATCCCTGCTTTCTATGTTCACCTGCTTCTCTGTTTTCACAAGGGTAAAAAGTTGAATTATTTTTAGAACTCCTTAAACATTCTAAATATCTTTTTGGAAAAGTCAGTGACCTAATGTAAAGCCCTCAGAAATTCCATATCCACACTTTGCTTATAGCTTTCCTTGCACTTTCCATCCTTCATTTTTTTCTCTTCTCATTTCCATCTCTGTTTATGTGAAGCTCCTTACAAGTAAGGAAAGCAAATTTTTCCCCTTCTCCTTTACTTAATCCTTCTTTTTTTCTCTTATTCATGAATTTTCCACAGGAGTGACAAGGACTGCCTCTGTTCAGAGCTTCCAAACACATAGACAGATATTTTAAAATAAGGAAAAGAAAATGTTTTTCTTATGAAAGCATGAGGCACAGTCTTCTATGTACACTCCATACTGTCTTAGCTAAATTTGAATTTCCAGCATCGCCAGAAGAAAGTTTAAGTACCTGGTAAGTAAAACTGCATAACACATTTGTAACTAAACTGCAGCTTACAAATATAGTCTACTTTGCTGGAAAAATGTGAGATAAAAACATTTTGGAAAAACAAAAAACAAGAATATATCCAAGCTATTCAAGAGCAGCATAAATAAAATCCCAAGAAATTCTGAGGAGCAATTAACTCCCTGCTCCACCTAGGAACAAAAAATACTCCATGCCCAAATCCAGAGAAAACTCCCTCTGAAATAGCTTCAAACTTCAATACATACTTTACTGACACCATTGCCAAACTTACAGCTACCTTCCCATCCATCAACACAGACCCATTAGGAACACCATCAACACATAACCATTCAAATCACCCTATCCACCGTTTCACTATCACCCATTCCCACATCCACCATCCAAAAACTTTTTTATAAACTAAAATCATGTACAAACACCCCAGATAATCTACCTGCAGAATACCATACCTACAACTAGCAGCCCCCCCCCCATTGCTCATCCTATCAGCATTCTCCTTAACAGGTCCATTCAATAATCCTGTTTACCAGATGTCTGGAAGAAAGCATATGTCATCCCTCTTCATAAAGGTGGCAACAACTCCAACATCTCAAACTTCTGTCCCATTGCCATTCTTTCCCCAGCTCTAAAATATTAGAGAAATGCATCCATACACAGCTCATAATTCATCTAGTAAAGCACCAAATGCTTTCCCCCACTCAACATTGCTTCAGGCCTGGACATAACACCAATACAGCCCTCATTTCCTTCTTAGATACAATAAATAGAGCTTGTGATGCTGGCTTCTTAGTTTATGCACTCTTTCTTGATTTATCAAAGGCATTTGACACCATTTCCCACTCCCTACCACTTACTAAATTCTGTAGCCTTAGCCTATCTTCCCCCACCCTACAATGGTTTACCAGCTATCTCAGCAATAGGCAGCAATCTACCAGATGGCAGCACTCTTCCTCCCTTTTCATTACTGCTAACACAGGTGTTCCTCAAGGTTCAATAACTTTCATAATACTCTAATTCACAGTACTATCATCCAATATGCAGATGACTCAACAATCATCTGCTCCTCAAAATCTGTCACTGAATGACAGCATCTTACTTCTACTGAGCACTGAATGTCCCAGAATCACCTCGCCCTTAACCCCAATATGATAAAACTATTATTATTTACCCCCACAAAATCTAGCTCTGTTGACAAGTTTCTATTTACTGTTAGTTCCCACAACAACACTATCATTGAAGTTTCCCTATTACCAAATTGCTAGGTGTCATCATTGATGACAAATTAACTTTTGACCTTCACATCCACAGCAACATCAAAAAAAACATCAAAAGCTGGATGCCCTATATAGGCACAACTATTTCCTCACTCTCTCTCTGCTAAAAAACCTTGGCCTCATGCTTCCTACTTCCAACCCTTTTAGATGGAGCCCCCATCCTTACCAACCTATAATCCTCCCTAAAAAATAAACTTTACTCTTGCTACAACAAAGTCGCTAAATTTGCTACAAGCGCAAACTATTCTACCCAGCACTGCTCATCTCTGCATCAGCTAAGCTGGCTAGAATCCCTCCATCGCCTTACTTTACCTACAATTAACTACAGCCCACAAGATAATCTTTCAACCTGAAAGTTGCCCTTCCCTCGCATCCATACTGACCATGTACCACCCCAATCACCATCTCAGGTCTGAAAACAAAATGTTATTATCTATTGAGAAACCTAAACTCTCAGCTGGCCAAATGCTGTACTCTCATGCTGTCTCCAAGTTATAGAATAATCTTCCTCCTTCTCTCAAGACAATTAGCAATCCTGCTTCCTTTAAAAAAAACCCTCTAATTACATGTTTCCTCTCACTGGCTATGCTCCTGTACCCCACCAAATAACCCCAGCACCTGATTTCCTGCTCTAGAACCTCAACCTCTATCAATCGAAAAAAAAAAAAAAAAAAAACAGTCCCCTCTTCTCCTCTGTACCATTCTGACTCATTTCTGTCACCTTGACTAACTCTTACCTGTCACCAGCTTTCTACCCTGAAGTCAACTCTCCCCACCTCAGAACTATATATGTATATATATATATATATATATATATATATATATATATATATATATATATATATATACTTTCACATCTATAGCTGACTGTAATGCATTATTGCCACTTCTGCCATTACTTTTCCTCTCATGTCATACTACTGCCCATAATACTTGATCCTACACATTAACACAGTTTATTCTTGCATATAGTTAAGGATTTTTTATGTAATTAATGGAATGACATTGTCCTATGTTTCAACTTTCTTTTTTACTTTTGTATGTATCAACATTGTTCTTTTACGTATGTATGTAATACTGTGGAGCTTATGTATGCAATACTGTGGAGCTTTTCTCCCCGGGCCTCCACTGAAAATGGGCTCTTCCTAGGCCCAGTGGACTTTCCCAGTCAACAAATGCAATAAACAAATAAATAAATAAATCTGTGAACTGGTGGTTTAATAGAAAAGGCTGCCCCAGTTATTTCAGTAGTGTAAGAACTCTTCAAGGAATGACCCGTCCATCTGTGACTGTATCACATCAAAAGAAATACACAGATCCATACCTCTCAACTGTCCAGATTTTCACAAAATGTCCAGATTTTTGCCTCATATTTTTGTTCTGTTCCTCCGAAAATTTGTGGTTTTCTAGCAAATCACTGGGATGATCTGAGGACTGAAGCCACTAAGTAATGATATAAATTTGAGTTTCAGACTTCATATACTTCAGAAAAATGCATGTTAACACAAATAATGCTATTCTTGCAAATGTCTAAGATTATAAGATCAATGTTAAAATTTGTCCCTATTTTTGGGCCTTATCTTTCCCCATATTTCTTGCAATAGAAGGTTAAGAGGTATGCACAGATCAGTTGGTGGTAATGAAATTTTACTATAAAAACAGAAAGAATTGTGAGGCACCCAGTAGACAAGAAAATACTCTGAAAAAAAAGTGCTGTCAGCAGTGCAACCTATGTTGATGCTGCATTTTGGGGGGTATAGTATTCCAGTCATTTCCTTACTGAGTGTCTCACCACAAAACATATTTATCTTTGGACTGCATCATTTGGATGCCTATTAAATTATACATTTTCCTTATAAATGCAGCTCAAGTGACTTGAGCTCTCAGTTCAGAAATATTACGAATGTTGTTTTTTCACATTTTATTTTTAAATTTTGAATGAAAGATTACACAACGTGATAAAAAACAGATACAGAGCCATTTATTTACAAAAGTGCCATTGAACTGAAGTTAGGGTTTATGAAATCGATCTTGTAGAGAATACAAAAGATATTCTCTCTTCTCCCAGAGACATTAAATTGTGTCCTTAGTAAAACTTTTTGTGAATCTAAACAAATCTTTTATATGTTTCACCATGAGATAGCACTAAACACCTTATAAACTCTTTCATATGGGTGTGAGGGTGGGAAGGACATTTTGTTTTGTGTAGGTGACGATGCACATAAGCATCACATCTTCAGATAGTAGTTATTTTTGGAGTATGATCTGCATATGTAAAAGCAAAGAACAAGAAAATGACATGCTGTCATTAGATACTAAAGTATCCTGAATCTGAAATTTCACAGTAAGTATGAATGCAATTAGCTGAAATTTATGTATGTGTAATATTCTGTCTGCATGCCACCATGTTGGTGAATGTTAGGGTTTTAGGAAATCCATATCTCTGAAATGTGTATTTAGGGGAGATGGTGTTTACCTGAACAAGTTTTAATTAATTTTATGAGACAGCACACATGAATCAAAAATCAAGCAGTGAATCAGAATCAAATGTTATTGCTGTGAACATGAGAATATGAGGTGGATTCTGCAGAGTTATCAAGGATTGTAGAAATAAGGTGTTATATCAAGCTTTGTAACAATGTGCTGAGCTAGTCTAAGAGCAAATATCCTTCCCAAGCAAAACCTAGAAATGGTAAGGACTCTCATGTATTTTCTATAATCTGTTGTCACTTACTGATAGAGTCAACAATTAGAAACAGGTGGGTTGGCTAATTGCATTCCTGCTTTGAAGACCTGCACTTTAGTTTATAGCTGGAATATCATTTACATGAAATTTATATTTCCTCACCATGTTCACATGGACGTCTTTCTGGATTTCTGGTTTCCTGCTATGTTCCAATTTACTGGTTATTTGAAATTGTACTGAGTGCATATGTGTGAGTATATGTCCCATGATTCACTGACAACTCACATGACACTACTTCTTGCCACCACCATTTCATGACCCTGAACTGGACGAAAGAAGTTACTGAAAATGACTGGACTAAACAATCAGGAACTTAAATGCTACAGATCCCCCACCATACCCCAAGATTCTCACTACACCTTTCTAAACATACTGGAAAATATTAAGATAGAACCAAACACCCTAATACTGGGTGATTTTAACTACCCTGCCATTAACTGGGAAAACTACTCATGTCCCAACACCTTTGCACAACGGTTCTTGGAATTCATAAATTCCAACGCCCTGGATCAACTAATCCATAGTCCCACCAGGGGATCCAATATCCTAGACCTGGTCATTACCAACATGGGAAATCAATGCTCCATACCTATGGTCACCCCCTCGTTAGTCAGGTCTGACCATAAGCTAATCACCCTTAACATTCACATCCCACCCCCACCCCCAGTAAAGAAACCACGATAAAAGAATCTCCAAAGCCAACTTCATCCTACTCGAGTCAGAAGTGACAAACTTCATGACACCCATGCAGACGGGAACTGAAAGTTCAACTGCTGAATCCTACACTAAGGCACTGTACGAGCACATCCACTCATGCATGAATCGTGCCATCCCAAATAGAACCAAAATGCTCTCATCCAAAAAAAGGAAGCCAATCTGGTGGTCCCCTGCCATAAACAAACTTTACAACAAAAGGAAGAAACTTTTGCAGAAAAGAGGAAATCCCAGGATGCAAAAAAACTCCCTTACTAGCCTCAGTAAGAAACTGAGATGCCTCATAAAATCCTCCAAAGCTAGTTACGAAAATAAAATTGCCAAAGATTCCAAAGACAACCACAAAGCATTCTATAACTATGTCAAGAATCTAAATGGCAATGCTCAGATCTGCTCTGAGCTAAAACAGAATGGCATTAAATATACTGATCTGAAGGATATTGCCAATATCCTGGCAGATCGATTCAGTGCCAACTTCACCCCTTTCTCACCCCCTAAATGGCCCATCTCAATACCGGAAGATTGCCAAATTCCAGTAATAATGGCCGCACAGGTACAAAACGCACTCTCTAAAGCCAAGAATACAGCATCCATGGGACCAGATGACATCCCGGCTGTGTACTACATGAACTACAATATGAACTGGCACCTCACCTAAGTGTCATGTTTAATCATAGCCTCACCTCAGGTTTCATGCCCACTGAGTGGCGCAGAGCTACAATTATCCCAATCCACAAGGGGGGATCCACCTTGGATCCTGGAAACTACCATCCCATCAGTCTGACAAGCTTTATCTGCAAGGCCATGGAGTGTATTATCATGGAACTTATAAACAAAGACATTGGCAACCTTCAAACACTGGACCCCACCCAGTTTGGGTTTGTGAAGGGCCGATCTTGTCTCCTGAACCTGATTGACTTCTTTGAATCAGTCTCCGGAGCCATGGACAAGGGTAAGGTGGTCCACACAGCCTATCTAGACCTTGCCAAGGCCTTTGACACCATCCCCCACTCTGGAATCATAGATAAACTTACTAAGTTGGGCATTAATCCCTATGTCACCCAATGGGTTGCTAAATGGCTTACTGACAGAACCCACACTGTAAAAGTAGCCGACTCCAAATCCAGCTCCAGACAAGTGACAAGTGGAGTACCTCAGGGTTCAGTCCTGGGGCCGCTCTTGTTTGGCATCTACTTCTCTGAAGTACAGGTCAACACTAAGGGACTCTGGCTAACAAAGTTTGCAGATGACTGCAAACTGGGAGCCATTATTGAATCCCCAAATGATGTGGATACTCTACAAAAGGGCCTTACAGAAACAGATGCTTGGTGCCAGAGCCATGGGCTCAAGCTCAATGCCAAGAAATGTATTGTTATCCCCTTTGAGAAAAAAACATGTATCCATGAATTACCATATAGGTGGCAGTACACTAAACACAGAAAGTGTGATAAGAGACTTAGGGACACAGGTGGGCAGTGGTCTCACCTTCGATAACCACATCGCCACAACAGTCAGGAAATCTTTCTATGTGGCACACCTCATCATGAAGGGCTTTTCATCCAGAAAAAAGGAGGTCATTGTCCCACTGTACTCATCCCTCATTAGACCCATTATAGAATACAACGCCCCATTTGGTATGTACCTCTCAAGACATCTGCAACAACTGGAAAGGCCTCCGAAATACCTCACTAAAAGAATCACAGGCCTAAAGCAGATGCCCTACGCTGACCGCCTTAAAAAACTCCAGCTATACTCTGTCGCATATCGTCTACTCCGAGGTGATCTCTGCTTAACATACAAGGCCATGTCAAACCCAGAGCTGTTGGACATGCTACACTTAAAGAAATCCCAATCCCTCAGAGCTACACGCTCCAGGGATCTAAACTTTGTCATCACAATAAACAAAACATGTTGGAGGGATAGGTTCCTGACCCAGAGACTCCCCAGACTCTGGAATAGATTGCCCATACATGTAAAGCAGAGTGCCTCTTTGGACCTCTTCAAGAGGAACCTTGACGATTGGATGGGAGAAAGGAAATTCACCCCAGGGATCACGTCAGTTGCCCTGCTAGACAGGGGTCCAGGAAAGTAAATAATGTGGGAAGAAATAGCCAGGGAATTGTTATGGCTAGGCTTGTATAGGCCCTAGGGCTGATAGCCTAGTACCAACCTATGAACCTATAAGGACTGAAACTTATTTTTAAATAAAAAGGTGAAGTGAAGACACCAATGGTTCTCACATTTACTAACATAGTGAAACCATTGTTATAATAATGATTAAGATAGCAGACAGCACAAAGATACAAATTAAATAACCGTTGTGATTTTAAGGCGTGCAAATATGACAAATCCATATAAACTGAGGAAATTGCAGAGAACCAAAGTAATCAATTTATTTCTCATAGTACAAAAATGTAAGCTATGATTTACACTTATCTTATGAATTGAGGTATAAAAATCCATTTATTATACAGAACTATTATACAATGTGCAATATTTCTTATTATACAACATTACTGATCTGCCCCTCTCAGAATAGACTGAAAGGAGACAAATCCTGCAGTGGAAAAATGTTTGTCACAGTTAAGAAAACGGCATGAGGAACAAGTATTTATTTTTTCCTCAGTGAAATGATGTAACTACTCCCTATACACTCTGCAACCTCTCACAATGAACTCCCTCGCTGCAGACACCCCAAACTAATCTACAGTGTACCAAGCATTCCTTCTCCATTCTTGCACCCAAACTCTGGCAGTTCCTCTACCTTCACCTTAATGTAGTCTCCTCGTTCTCAACCTTCAGTGTTGAACTCAAAAGACACCTTCTTCAAAAATCTGACTGCAACTACTGCTCCACTAGACACATAGCCTAACTCCCTCCTCACCCTCATCACTTCTACTTTGATCCTCTGTACTCAACTGCTGCTTCCCTCTCATATTTGCTACTAACATTAATCCACATTTGATTTTCTACTCTGATAATATTATTTACATATTATATCAGTTGTTTAATGGATTATGTACCTTCTGTGATCACTCTGTGTCTGTGAATTTGTTCTGTTTTCTTTTTTTGTGAATCTCCTCACCCAAGTTGTGCCTGGGTGGCAGTGAAGACTTACCAAATAGCTGGGTAACTACAGCAGAGCTAGTAAGGGAGACAGCTAGAAAGGTGCTTGGTATGACATCTGGACAGAGGAAGGACAACAAGGAGACATGGTGGTGGAATGCGGAAGTACAGGTGAGTATACAGAGAAAGAGGCTGGCAAGGAAGAAGTGGGATTGTCAGAGAGATGAAGAAGGTAGACAGGAGTATAAGGAGATGAGGTTCATGGCAAAGAGAGAGGTGGCAAAGGCTAAGGATAAGGCATATGAAGAGTTGTATGAAAGGTTGGACACTAAGGAGGGAGAAAAGGACCTGTACCGATTGGCTAGATAGAGGGACCGAGCTAGGAAAGATGTGCAGCAGGTAAAGGTGATAAAGGATAATGAGGGAAACATACTCACAAGTGAGGAGAGTATGTTGAGGAGATGGAAAGAGTACTTCGAGGGTTTGATGAATGAAGAGAATGAGAGGGAGAGAAGGATGGATGATGTGGGGATAGTGAATCATGAAGTACAATGAATTAGTAAGGAGGAAGTAAGGATAGCTATGAAGAGGATGAAGAATGGAAAGACTTGGTCCAGATGACATACCTGTGGAAGCATGGAGATGTTTAGGTGAAATGGCAGTGGAGTTTTTAAACAGATTGTTTAATGAAATCTTGGAAAGTGAGAGGATGCCTGAGGAATGGAGAAAAAGTGTTTTGATACTGATTTTTAAGAATAAGGGTGATGTGCAGAGCTGTAGTAACTACAGAGGGATTCAATTGATCAGTCACAGCATGAAGTTATGGGAAAGAGTAGTGGAAGCTAGGTTAAGAAGGGACGTGATGATTAGTGATCAGCAGTATGGTTTCATGCCGGGAAAGAGCACTACAGATGTGATGTTTGCTCTGAGAGTGTTGATGGAGAAGTACAGAGAAGGTCAGAAGGAGGTGCATTGTGTTTTTGTAGACTTAGAGAAAGCATATGACAGGGTGCCTAGAGAGGAGTTGTAGTATTGTATGAGGAAGTCAGGAGTGTCAGAGAAGTATGTAAGAGTGGTACAGGATATGTACGAGGGTAGTGTGACAGCGGTGAGGTCTGCTGTGGGAGTGACGGATGCATTTATGGTGGCGGTGGGGTTACATCAAGCATCAGCTCTGAGCCCTTTCTTATTTGCAATGGTGATGGACAGGTTGACAGACGAGATCAGACAGGAGTCCCCCTGGACTATGATGTTTGCAGATGACATTGTGATCTGTAGTGAGAGAAGGGAACAGGTGGAGGAGATCCTGGAGAGATGGAGATATGCTCTAGAGAGAAGAGGAATGAAGGTCAGCAGGACTAAGACAGAATATATGTGTCTGAATGAGAGGGAGGATAGAGGAATGGTGAGGATGCAAGGAGTAGAGGTGGCGAAGGTGGATGAGTTTAAATACTAGGGATCAATAGTTCAGAGTAACTGTGAGTGTGGAAGAAAGGTAAAGAAGAGAGTACAGGCAGGCTGGAGTGGGTGGAGAAGAGTGTCAGGAGTGATTTGTGACAGACGAGTACCAGTAAAAGTGAAAGGGAAGGTCTACAAGAGGGTACTGAGACCAGCTATGT
Organism: Protopterus annectens; assembly: GCF_019279795.1. Classification (NCBI taxonomy): domain Eukaryota; kingdom Metazoa; phylum Chordata; order Ceratodontiformes; family Protopteridae; genus Protopterus; species Protopterus annectens. The sequence goes on from NC_056746.1 coordinate 760,975,502, forward strand.
TATATAGGTTGGAGACAGTGGCATTGGCAAAAAGGCAGGAGTTTGAGCTTGATGTGGCAGAGTTAAAGATGTTAAGATTTGCACTGGGTGTGACAAGGGTGGACAGGATTAGGAATATGTATATTAGAGGTTCAGCCCAGGTTGGAAGATTTGGAAACAAAGCCAGAGAGGCAAGATTATGTTGGTTTGAACATGTGCTGAGGAGGGATGCTGAGTATATTGGGAAACAAATGCTAAGGATGAAGCTACCAGGTAACAGGAAAAGAGGAAGGCCTAAGATAAGGTTTATGGATGTGGTGAGAGAGGACATGCAGGTGGTTGGTGTGACAGAGCAAGATGCAGAGGACAGGAAGAAATGGAAACAGATGATCTGCTGTGGCAACCCCTAATGGGAACAGCCGAAAGAAGAGATGATGATGAGTGTACTACCACATTAAACAAACTAAAATAAATAATAATATAGTTGTCTGTAAAACTTTGTAAAGCCTGTAGTGTGTGCCATATGGAACAGGCTTAAATATATTAAAGTGCAGTTTGTTATGTGTCTAATGGACAGAAAAGTGTAACAAAACTTCATGTGTATCAAACAACAGACTTTAATGTTGCATAAAAGTTTCAGAATGCCATCCGCGAACCCCCACTCTTAGCCACATGACTCAAAACTCATTTAGAAATCCCCAAATTTCTAAACTAAAGAGGATGTAGTTTATGCCTCATTTGGAACATAAAACATATATATGATAGACTGGTATTTTACAACATTCTGTACAAAACTGGGTATATGATGTTTATTTCTTTTAATTCTTTGTCAAAAGTGTTTTACAGCAATGGTTACTCAAATTGATATAATCATTGGCATGCACTTTTCATTGTCACGCAAAAATGTGTGTATAAGAAAGTAGCAATCTGCCAGTTTTACCTTATTTAGTTAGAGAGAGAGGTGAAGGGTTACTGGTAATACTGCTAATAATGTCTGATATTGAGAGTAAAGGGAGTATATCTACATACTATGAAGAATGGAGCAGACAGTGCCATATATATGATCTCTGACATCTGACTTTATCGCTAGGCATATTACAAGATGATCAGAAAATCCTATTTCAACTACTTCCCATTCCCCTATAACTAAACCTTTTGATACGGTAAAATAATTTATTTCAGTTCTATACATACCTCTTTTGTAAGTCTGTGAATTTTTGTCCCAGAGTTTTAACTTCTCAGTTCTTATAACTTCTAACATTTTTCTGACATCATTTCCTTTCTTTTTATACTTGCCTCTTAAATCACAACTAAAGTCTCCTTCTTTCCTTTGTTTTCTTTTTCTTTCGGCTGCTCCCATTAGGGGTCGCCAGAGTAGGTCAACTGTTTCCATTTCTTCCTGTCCTTTGCATCTTGCTCTGTCACACCAACCACCTGCATGTCCTCTCTCACCACATCCATAAACCTTATCTTAGGCCTTCCTCTTTTCTTCTTACCTGGCAGCTCCATCCTTAGCATCCTTCTTTCAATATACCCAGCATCCCTCCTCAGCCCATATCCAAACTAATGCAATCTCACCTCTCTGGCTTAGTCTCCAAACCGACCATCCTGAGCTGACCCTCTAATATACTCATTTCTAATATTGTACATCTTTAAATTTCTAGTCTCCCACCAGGACACAAATGCTCTTCAGCAATTACATTCTGCTTGCCAAGCACACTCAAGCAAATCTGCAGTCTGCGGCTACCACTCCACCCATACAGTATAAGAAGGAATCAGTACTGCAGACTAAACAAGGATAAACATTTTGAGCCTCAGGAGCAGGGTCAGTCCACCCAGGCATTCTACTTGTATGTTTTATGAGAGTGAAGCTATTACATTAGCAGTATTTCTTAGTAGTTCTCAGCTTGCTAATAAAACTGACTGTTGTAGCCTTGTGTCCACCCCCCCCCCGCTAGTACAGTAATCCTAACTGTCCAATAGACAGTATACATTTAATTCACATCCCTGTGACTAAATTAACCATCAAGCAGCCCTTGCAGTGCTTTCTGCCTTAGTTTGTATCACTTGGAGGCCCACCAGTTTATTTGCATCTCTATACATTCCCAATGTATATCCCTACTCTAATCTATGCACAAACTGGTTACTAATCAGCAAGTCAATGTGAAGATACACTCCCAACCTTAATAAACTTTGCTGTCTCTTCTCTCCTTCACTTTACAGGTAGTTTGAATTATTACTTACCCCCTCTGAGGCCTTCACTGATTTCCACTGATTGCCTCTCTGGTTTCTTTGCATTCCACCTGGTTTACACCCCTTGTGCTATCTCCCTTCCCCAATACAAAGTCTATATTAGAATCCTGCTGAGCATGGAACCAGCTTTAAATTACTAGTCTCCCACCAGGACACAAGTGCTCTTCATCAATTACATTCTGCTTGACGGTAAGCCATTAGACATCAGGAATTTGTTTTAAAAGTGTTCAGATTTGTAAAGTAATACTTACTTTTTTCTCTTGACTTGGTTGGCTCTGCCCCGCTCCGTTCACCCTCGCTAACGCTCGGGCTCTTTCCGCTCCCCTGCCCTGCCCCCAATTCTCTCCCGCCCCCACTACCTCTACTTTTATAGTAATCACAGCCACACCTACAGCTCACCCTCACATCACCTCCACCAATCACAGCTTCTCAAGTCATATCACATTATATCACACCAACTTGCTCCACACAAAATACTCCCAATCACTCTCATTCCCACTAGGCATTTTTTACATCACCCACACTACTTCCCCATCCACATATAGTGCAACCCTATAATTCCTATTCAGCCCCCCCCCCCACCTAGAAACAATTTAAACTTTATAACCATGACTATGCTAATAAAACACAACTAAGTCTAGTCTGTCTTCTCATAATTCTTTACAACACCAGAAGTTATCACTCTAGCAATATCCCTAAACTTAGTAGCACAACACTGTATTATGCACTCTCATATACAGACACCACACATTATAATAATATCTGCTCACAGTTATTCAAGAACTACATAACGGACCAATTCAGAACTAAACACATATGCTGTCATTCCTACTCCAAAAAAACACAATACTTTCTCACACTCCTCACCAAACTCCAGCATCTGTATAACCATTTTAACTCTAGGCTCACCATAAGTGGGGATATCCACCCCAACCCAGGCCCAAATCCATCCTGTCCAACACAAACTGCTCCAACACAAATGTCAGAGCATAACACCCCCACTTTCTTCATCCCTGGGCAAATCAACAACAGCAGCAAAACCAACCATCTTTTAATGCTAAATATTAATATTAGAAGTATGAAAAATAAAATACCTGAACTCCAGGCCACAATAGCACACTACTCCCCAGACATAGTTGCTTTAACAGAAACCTGGCTAAATAAAAACATAGCTAACTCAGAAATTCTCTCTACCAGCTACAACATCATTAGAGAAGACAGACCACTTCGTAAAGGGGGTGGAACTGCCTTACTGTACAAGTCCAACTTAACTGTCCGGCAATTACCAAACTCCTTCCCCTCCCCCAGTAATTGGGACATATTTATCTCACAACTTCAACTTCACCCTAAAAAGGTCATCACCACAATTGTGATCTATATTCCACCTGGTAATACACCTGCTAGCCCTGAAGACTTCTTATCCTGGTGTTCTTCCACATACTCACAAGAAACCCTTATTCTGGGGGACTTCAACCTAGATTGGTTCACCTGTATGTCAGAACCACCAAGTAATCTAATAAATCTCCATGGCTACCAGCAGCTAGTCCAAATTCCAACTAGATGTGATAAAATATCTAAAAGGGAATCCGTCCTTGACTGGATCCTAACTAACAACCCCACATTGTACCCTCACACAGGCAGTCTCCCAGACACCTTAAGTGACCACAACATAATATACTTTATACACAGTAGAACAAGCATATGCAAAACCACTAACTATATATCCACTAGAAACACAAAAAAATTCTCTCCTGAGGTCTTCTACACTTTACTCTGTAACTGTGACTGGACCCCCCCCCCCAAAAAAAAACCCCTCCCACTTGGCCAGGCTGTAGCATATTTCAACAAAACATTTCTACAACACCTAGACACTGTCACTCCATTGCGCAAAATCAAGGTTAGAACCTCTACAAACCCCTGGCTCAGTAAAGAAACCAAACAAATCCTCAAGTCCAGAGACACTGCCTGGCTTACTATCAAATAACAACCATACGCTCCGCAAGGATGGCGTGCAGGGTTAAACCAACAATGTAAACCACCAACAACCAGCAAAAAACGAGAGTGAACATGCAGTAATGAAGAAATAATGATTATTTATTTATAATTCCTCCAAATCCAGACCAGTTTCGGCTATTCAGCCTTTATCAATGAATACAATAAAGTTTTTTTGAATGAAATGTAGCAGCCTGCATTTATACTAGTCTCTAATTACCTGGAAGCAATATTACAGCATCACCCAGTGGCTGGAGTAACAAAGTGCATATTCCTTCTAGATTAAAGCATATGACCAGTGACATAAAAATGCCAGAGGTGTAGATATTAAGTCATATTTTTAAAGATAAAAATCAAAGCTCTGGAAGTAAGCCATTATATGAACATACATATTACAAGGTAATAGACCAATACCATAGTCAATATTTGTGAATGCATATCATAGTATAAAAAAGCAGAAAATATATACCACTAGTATATATATATTGTGAAGGGTGATAACCACAAGTTCAAAAGAACTAAATAATAATGAACCAAGTACTGATCATATAATATATTACAAAATAAGGCCAAAAGAATATAGTGGCCTCATTCTCAACTATATTATATATTATAATAAATTGAAATAATATGCTTGTAGATAATACAAGTTCAACATTGTAATTGTACAATACTCAGTGTTTAACGCCATCATACCAGATGCGAATACCAAACCGTACATGTACATATTCGTATCCTGAACAATTTTTTATCATGCTTTATAGAGTATAATATGAGCGTTGGTAGGCTTAATCACCATTGAATGGTTCGTACTGCTTCTTGATCTATATAAATGTTTGTTGTTGTAACCATGATTATGAAATCCTCCAGTGTTCTGTGAAACTCACAGATGGTCATTAAGACCTGGGGGGAATAAACATCCAAGGTTGGTTATCCAATATTGTTCCTTGTGGTTTAAAATGGTGTGCCAACCCTGTTGGTTGTTCCTATCTCCCTGAATTTTGTCAATGATCATGAACATAAACTGGGCATTGGGATGTTGTATCGTGTGTCTGTATAAAGCATTTGTTTCCTTTTTGTTCCTCATGTCACTACGATTTTGTCTCTTTAGATTCTAAGTTTAAATTCTGCATTTTCAACATTTAAAATGCTGATAGGAACCCCAAATTGTACTTGAATTGGGTTAGGGAGGAACTCTGCTTCACATGGATGGGGAGCCTGTTTCAGAGACGGGGCAGTCTCTGGAATATATACCTGTCACTCCAGCAGGTCTTATTTATATCACAGGCAAGCTTGAAGTCTTTAGAATGGGCAATTTTGGTGCTGTTTCTTTTGTGGATATACAGGAGGCCCATCAGAGTGGGGTCTGACAATGCCCTGTATGCCAGCCATAGATCCCCCCTCAAAAGCCTGTAGGAAACAGAACACAGGGATAGGGCCTTGTGGGGGTCTCCATAGGACATTTTACTTATGCCCTGTATTCTTTTAGTGAGAAACCTCTGTGGACATTCCAGTTGCTGGATATAGTGGAACAATGACTTCCTTGGACTTAGATGCCATATATTTGTTTATAAGTTGTGCAACATAGATTGATGTCCTCACCACTGTAGATACGTGATGATCAAAGGCTAGATTACTATCTATGTGTGTCCCTAAGTCCCTGACTACTGGGTGAACTCTAAGTGGTGTGTTGTCAATATGATATTTACCAGGGATGGATGACTTCCCAAAGGATACTATCATACATTTCTAGGCATTTAGTTTTAGTCCATGGCTCTGACACCAGTTGTTTGTCCATGTCAGCCCCTCCTAGAGAACATTTGTGTCAACGTGAGATTCAATAATAGCTCCTAATTTGCAATCATCTGCAAATTTAGTCAGCCAGAGACCACTGACATTGGACTTGATTTCAGAAAACTAAATGCCAAAAAGGAGTGTTGAAGGATTGATCCCTGAGGGACTCCACTTGTGACTGGCCTCTTTGTAGAGGTGGACTCCCCAATTCTAACTTCCTGGGTCCTGTCTGTGAGTCAGGTTCACCGGTTGACATATGGGTTTGTACATATCCTCTTGAGTTTGTCAACAATTCCCGTGTTGGGTATTGTGTCAAATGCCTTGGCCAGGTCAAGGTAGGCAGTGTGAATAATTTTGCCCTCATCCATTCCTTTTGTAACCTTCTCAAAGAAGTCCACCAGGTTGAGTAGGCATGATCTGCCCTTGATAAAACCAAACTGGGTTGGGTCCAGTGTCTGGAGGTTTACTATATCTCTACTGATCATCTCCATGATAATTCTTTCCATAGCTTTATGTATAAGACTAGTGAGGCTTTTTGGTCTGTAGTTTCCAGGGTCTGTAGATGTCTCACCTTTGTGCAGAGGGATAACTGTTGCCTTTCTCCATTCATGAAGCACAAAGCCTGTTTAGAGGTTACACTTAAGTAGTAATTCCAGAGGTCCTGCTAGGTCATGTTTCATGCTACCTAGAAGGCATTCTGGGATATTGTCTGGGCCCATTGATGCAGTGTTCTTGGTCTTAGAGAGAACATTAAGGACCTATTCCCTAGTGATAGTAGGGGGAGTTATATTTGATGACATTTCCTGAGGAAAGGTTGAGGGGGAGAGAGGGGTAAAGTTGGAGCTGAATTTATCAGCCAGGAGGTTTGCTATATCTTCTGGCTCAGTATAGGTGGCTCCATTTACAATGAGCTCTACAGACAATTTTGTATTGCCTTTGAGGTTGCAGACATAGCTAAAGAATGCTTTGTGGTTGTCCTTGGCCTGGGAGGCTAAACTTATTTCAAATTTGGCTTTGGTAGACTTTATTTGTCCTCTGAGCTGTTTGCTTAGTTTGATTAAGAGTGCTTTTATCCTGCTGGGTGCTGCATCTCCTAATTTTTGCCATGATTTTCTTCTTCCTGTTATACAGCCTATTGATTTTGTGATTCTACCAGGGTGGTTTGTTTTTGGAATTAGTTCTGTACTTCTTCCTGGTGGGTACAGCTGCCTCTATGCAGTTATTAACATGCTTGTACAGGGTTTCTGTGAACAGTTCTGCATAGACAGCAGTGTTCTCAGGGTTTATGGGGGTTTGAAATTGTGCCAGGTTCTCAATAGCGGAAGGTTAGTCTTAGAGTAGCTCCTGAACATTTGAGGTTTAGCTGGGGGTTCAGGTTTTATTTTTACTTCAAAGGAGACCATTTTGCAGTCTGACCTTACCAGAGAAGGCATTATAGTAGGTGGTATGCAGCAGTCTCCTATATTAGTGAGGACCAGATCCAGTATGGTTGCACCCCTGGTTGGTGTATTGACTATCTGGTCCAGGGAGTTTGTGTTTACAAAATCCAGGAATCTCTGTGCATGTACATTTGGTGTTGTATAGGATTCCCAGTTAATAGTGGGGTAATTAGAGTAACCCATGAATATGGTATTGAGTTGGATGGTTAGTGTTTCTAATAAATTTAAATACATGGTATGGGTTTCCTGGGTCAAAGAGGGGGACCTACAGCTTGCAAGGAAGTGGTATTGGATTTTACATATTGTGATTTGAACACAGAGCAGCTCAAGTGCATTGTCCTGTTTGGCCAGCTTTGAAGTATATTTATTTTTGATGTAAATAGAGACACCTCCACCTTTAGGCCTTGCCTGTGAAGTAGCTTGTCTAAATGTGTGGAAGGCATTATAACTTTGCACTTCCGGTGTGCTCTCCATAGCTTTAAACCATGTCTCAGTGACTGCACAGATGTCAGCATTCTCTAGGGTAAAGAGAGCTTCTAGGGAGTGGAGTTTTTTTGTTTAGACGCCTAGCATTGAGCAGTAATGCCTTTAGATTTTCATGGTTTTGATGTGCTATGTTGGAAGTACTTTCAGTTTGGTATTGCCTAAAAAGGTACTATGGGGGAAGACAATGTTTTAGCTAATATTTGAAAGCCAAGAGGGGAGAAGTGCAGACCATCCCTGGCAAAGCAGTGTGGTCTGTTGTCCATTTCCTTCCATGCTGACAAATATTGCACCCCTTAGAATGACACCACAAACTATGCCAATTATTAAAGTCAGCCATCTTTTGTTCCTATTGTGGCATCATCCTTGGAGAAGGTAAAATGCTGCTCAATGCTGGGCTCATACCAGCCTGAGACACGTATTCCGAGAGCTCCATGATGTCTCTCTTCATATAGCTAGGGAGTTACATCTCAGGTCATTTGCTCCCACATGGACTATGACTGACTCATACTGGTAATTGTGGTCCAATGACCTGAGTGTTTCTGTAATGTGGCAGATCCTAGCCCCTGATAAGCAACTCACCGTGACTTTACACAACCTGTTGAGAGGGACCTCAGAGTGTCTCACGATGGAGTCTCCAATGACTAGAATGTTGGACTGTGTGGTGGCTTGCCTTATGGGCTTAAAGGTAGCGACTCGTTGAGCTACAGCTTTATGTGTTGATGTGGGTGTTGTTTTGAAAGAGTGCATTTGGGGCTGCAGAGGGTATTTGTTATGTGTACTTTGTCTAGGAGGTCTTTATGGTTTAGGAAGGTTACATGTAAGTGCCTCAGCATATGTGGGTCGATATGTCTGCTTTGAATTGTGCATGAGGGGTGCAGTGTGTGTACTACTGACAACCTTATTGACATTAGGAGTACTTTTATGTGAGAGCGTTGCCTCCAGTGACATTGTGTAAATACATCTGTCATATACCATGTCAGTTTGTTTGAGAATTAACTGGTTGTCAGCAAACATGAGGAATTTCTACATTTCCTCAGGATGCCCATATCCAATAAGCCAGTAACGGAGACAGTAGGAAAGTTCATATCCATGGCAACAGACCATTTTTATTGATTAGACAGTTGGAGTGAGAATATTAATTGGAGAGAATAGGAAAGTTCATTTCCATGGAAACGGTCCCTTTTATTGATTAGACAGCTGGAGTACGGATATCAATCACTGTCAGGAGTATCCAGTTTGCAACTATGTGGACTGTGCTTGTCACTGCAAACTACTTGCCCTGTGTGCAACCAGGTACTGGAGAAATTTCAGTTGTGCTTTTAGAGGAAAAATGTCACTCAAGGTGTCTGAGTCTGTTCAGAGCACTGCCAAACACTTGAAGGGAAACTAGACCCTGAAAATTTAAGGATGAAGTATTTAGGGAGATATTCTGAAGTTTGAAACAAATGAAGCAGTACTTACTGAAAAATAAAGAATTAGCTTGTCAAGAATGAGGAAAAGAGGGGAGTCGCATGAATGGCTACTGCCTGGCTACTACTAATGCCGGTCTCAGCACAGCTTCACACTGTTGGGATACGATACTCATTTGCTTCTTCTCTCACCAGAAGCAAAATGTTAGCACCAATCCCAAGTAGAGGTGCAGGCCACAGCCAGTTTGGTGATCCACAGTGTGCCCAAGACACCCTCCTCACTTGTGAGTACATTTCCCTCATTATCCTTTATAACCCTTACCTGCTGCACATCTTTCCTAGCTCGGTCCCTCTGTCTAGCCAATCAGTACAGGTTCTTTTCTCCCTCATTAGTGTCCAACCTTCCATACAACTCACCATACACCTTATCCTTAGCCTTCATCACTTCTGGATTCATCATACATCTCATCTCTTAGTACTCCTGTCTACTTTCTTCATCTCTCTGACAGTCCAACTTCTTCTTCACCAACTTCTTCCTCAGTATACTGTCCTCATTCCACCACCAGGTTTCCTTGTCCTCCTTCCTCTGTCCAGATGTCACACCAAGCACCTTTCTAGCAGTCTCCCTTACTACCTGTGCTGTGGTTGCCCAGCTATCTGGTAACTCTTCACTGCCTCCCAGTGCCTGTCTTAACTTTTTTTTGAATTCCACTTTACAGTTATCCTTTTTCAACTTCCGCCATTTGATCCTTGTCACTACCCTTACTCTTCTCTGCTTTTCCTTGATCACCATCTTGGGGAAATGCAGCAATTGCCTCATGTACACAGACAGCCCTCTCCTCCTACCACCCAACACCACAACCTGTGAGAGATGCACTTATATAGCAAACTGGAAGCAAACTTCTCTGCACCCAAGACTGGAATAGACAGTCAAGAGGAGAAGGTAAACACTTGCACCACACCACACTCATCACATAGTTCCTCAAAATCTACACCACCAATACACACACACATAATAACGCAAACCACACACCTACATTTGTGGAGGCTCTCAATAAAAGCCTGCCCAAGCAAGAGGGACCTCCAAAGCTGAAACTCAAGCAAACTACACCCCCCAACACAAGCCAAATGACACATAGCCCACAATCTCAGTGTGCCACTCAACCACAGCCCATAAGGCATAACAATGTACCCAACACTCTAGTCATAGGTGACTCTATAGTCAGGCAAACTGATGTTCCACTCACCAGGCCAAACAAGGAGAAAGTTTTTGTCAGCTGCCTGTCAGGTGCCAGGATCCACCACATAATGCACGCACTCAGGTCACTCCACAACAAGTACAAATATGACTCTGTCATTGTCCATGTTGGTGTGAATGACCTGAGACATACCTCCCTGGACTACATGAAAAAAGACATGGAGGAGCTCTCTGATCTTGTAGCCCAGGCAGGTATGACCCTAGCCCTCAGTAGCATCCTGCCATCACCCAGAATGATACCACAGTACAAGGACAAAATGATTGACTTCAACAATTGGCTAAGCTTCTGGTGTCATTCTAAGGGGATCCAGTATTTGTCTGACTGGGATGACAAGATCGACAGACCATGATGCTTTGCCAGAGATGGCCTGCACCTGTCACCCTTGGGATTCCAGATACTGGCTAAAGCTCTTGTCACCCCTGTAGTGCCTTTTTTAGGCAAGGTTCAAATGACAAATTCACCACTGCAAAAGGTACAAGCAAGAAAAATCTGAGGATAATGCTACTTAATGCTAGAAGTCTAAACTTCAAAATGCACTCACTCGAGGCACTCCTTAAAATGGAGAACATCGACATCTGTGCAGTGACAGAGACCTGGTTCAAAGCTCCAGAGAGCACCCCTGCATTACCAGGCTATAATTCATACCACACCTTTCGGCCACCTAACCCAGACTGAAGCACTAAAGGTGGAGGTGTGTCCATATTCATTAAGGATATCCACACCTCCAGGCTAGTTGCACAGCATAATGCATCTGAGATTATCCAAGTGCAACTACCTCTGTGCAAGACCGCAATCCAAATTGTAGCTTGCTACAGACCCCCCCCCCCCCACCATGCCCCAGGATTCCCACTCTTCATTTCTTGATACACTGGAAAATATTAGGGTACAAACCAACACCCTAATAATGGGCAATTTCAACTACCCCACCATTAACTGGGAAAACTACTCGTGTACAAACTCTTTTGCTCAACGTTTTCTGGAATTCATAAATTCCAATGCCTTGGATCAACTTATTCATACCCCCACTACAGGCAGCAATATCCTAGACCTGGTCATTACCAACATGGGAGACTGGTATTCCACACCAGAGGTCAATCCCTCATTGGTCAGATCTGACCACAAGCTAATCACCCCAGACATCCACATCCCGCCCCCATCCCCCATTAGGGAAACCACCGTAAAAAACTTCTCCAAAGCCAACTTCACACTTCTTAAGACAGAAGTGGCAAACTTCATAACACCCATGCAGACGGACAATAGAGGTACGACTGCTGAATCCTACACAAATGCACTTTATAAGCACTTACACGAGTGTATGGATCATGCTATCCCTAACAGAACCAAGATGCTATCCTCCAAAAAAAGGAAGCCAATCTGGTGGTCCTTTGCCATAAACAAACTACAACAGAAGAAAGAAACAGTTGCAAAAAAGAGTAAACTCCCATGACTGGAGGAGCTCCCTGATCATTCTATAGCTATGTCAAGAATCTCAATGGCAACACTCAGATCTGCTCTGAGTTACAGCACAATGGCACTAAATATACAGAACCAACTGATATTACCAACATCCTGGCAGATAGGTTCAGTGCTAACTTTGCCCCCCTCTCACCCCCTAGAGGGCCCATCTGTATACCAGAAGAATGCAAAGTTCCTGTAATCAAGGCTGCACAGGTAAAAAACACACTCTCCAAAGCCAAGAACACAGCATCCATGGGACCTGACAATATCCCAGGCTGTGTTCAACACGAACTACAGAACGAACTGGCACCCCATCTAGTACCATGTTCAATCATAGCCTCACCTCAGGCTTTGTGCCCACTGAATGGCGCACCTCGACGGTTATTCCACTCCACAAAGGGGGAGCCATGATGGACCCCGGGAACTACCACCCCATTAGCCTGATGAGCCTGGTCTGCAAGGCCATGGAACGTATCATCATGGAACTCATAAACGAAGACATTGGTAATCTCCAAACACTGAATCCTACCCAATTCGGGTTTGTAAAAGGCAGATCATGTCTCCTAAACCTGGTAGACTTCTTTGAAGCAGTCACCAAAGCCATAGATGATGGTAAGATGGTTCACACAGCCTATCTAGATCTCACTAAGGCTTTTGATACCATCCCCCACTCTGCAATTATAGGTAAACTCACTAAACTAGGTATAAATCCCTATGTCACAAGATGGGTTGTCAACTGGCTCATGGACAGAACCCACACTGTAAAAGTAGCAGTGGTGTACAACAGGGTTCAGTCCTGGGTCCTCTCCTGTTTGGTATCTACTTCTCTGAAGTACAGGCTAACACAGAATGTCTTTGGCTAATGAAGTTTGCAGATGACTGCAAACTGGGAGCCATAATCAAAACTCCTAATGATGTAGGCATCCTACAAAAGGGCCTCACTGAGACAGATGCCTGGTGTCAAAGCCATGGCCTGAAGCTCAATGCCAAAAAGTGCATTGTCATCCCCTTTGGTAAAAACTCTGTACCCATGAACTACCACATAGGTGGTAGACTACTTAACACTGAAAGTGTGATAAAAAACCTTGGGACACAGGTGGACAGCAGTCTCTCTCCTTTGATAATCACATTGCCACAGTGGTCAGGAAATCCTTCAACGTGGCACACCTCATCACAAAAGGTTTCTCATCCAGAATAAAAGAGGTCATTGTTCCCCTCTACTCATCACTCATTTGATCCATTATAGAGTACAGCACCCCTTTTGGTATGTACCTCACAAGACAGCTACAACAACTGGAGAGGCCACAGAAATACCTCACAAAGAGGATTACTGGCCTCAAACAGATACCTTATGCATATGCAGACCGTCTCAAAAAACTCCAGCTTTACTTCAACACATATCGCCTACTCAGAGGCAATCTCTTCCTAACATACAAAGCTATGTCAAACCCAGAGCTGTTGGACGTGCTCCACTTAAACAAATCCCAATCCCTCCGAACTACATGCTGTAGGGACCTAAATCTTGTCACCACAATAAACAGAACATGCTGGAGGGATATATTCCTGTCCCAGAGACTTCCCATATTCTGGAACAGACTACCTATCTATGTCAAACAGAGCTCCTCATTAGCACTCTTCAAGAAAAATCTTGATGATTGGATGGGAAATAGGAAATTCACCCCGGGGATCACTTCTGTGGCTCTGCTCGACAGGAGCAGAGGAAAATAATTTTCTTGGGTGGCAAAAGTCAGGGAACCTTTTTGGCTAGGCTTATATAGGCCCTAGGGCCAATAGCCTAATACCTACCTATGAACCTATGAACCATTGTCATCCTACAGACCACAATCCTGTGCTGCCTAACTATGCTTTCCCCTAACACCACTTTGCAGAATGGCCCTTCTGCATAGGATATAATCCACATGTGTGCATATTTCTCCACTCTTGTATGTCACCCTATGCTCCTCCCTCTTCTTAAAAATACACATTCACCACAGTCATGTCCATCTTTTCACAAAATCCACTACTATTTGAACTTCTGCATTCCTCTCCTTAACACCATACCTACCCATCACTTCCTCATCTCCTCTGTTCCCTTCACTGACGTGCCCATTGAAATCTGCTCCAATCACCACTCACTCACCCAAGGGGTACACTGTCCACTACTTCATCCAACTTGCCCCCAAATTTTTCTTTCTCATCCATTGCACACCCAATTTGTGGAGCATATGCAATAACAACATTCATCATCACACCATCAATTTCCACCTTCATAAACATCACTCTATCCAACACTGTTTTCACCTCCCAAACACTCTTGACATACTGTTCCTTCAGGATAACCACTACTCCATTTGTCCTCCCATCTACACCATGGTAGAACAATTTGAACCTGCCTCCAATACACCTGGCCTTGCTCCCCTTCCATCTGGTCTCTTGCATGCACAATATGTCAACCTTCCTTCTCTCCATCATATCAGCTAGCTATCTTCATTTACCAGTCATACTGCTAACATTCAAAGTTCCTACCCTCACTTCCACAATCCTAACTTTCCTCCTCTCCTCTCCTCCTGCCTCTGGGCATGACTTCCGCCCTTCTCCTTCTTATTCAGCCAACAGTAGCCAAATTTCCACCAGCACCCTGTTAGCTAACAGTACTGGAGATGGTTGTTGTTAACCTGGGCCTTGACTGATACAGCATGGAAATCTGTTTTGTTATTTGAGCTGGCAAATATTTTACACCGGATGCCCTTCCTGACATAAAGCTCCCCATTTATCCTGGCTTGAGACCAGCACAAAGAAATACACTGGCTTGTGCAATAATATTCATATTTACCATTACATAGTCTAAAGTTGGCTGTGGTGGTACAGCGGTTAGCATTGTCACCTCACAGCAAGAGGTTCTCCGGTTCGATTCTTCTGTGTGGAGTCTACATGTCCTCTCTGCATTCAAGTCAGTTTAAAAGATATGCAGGTAGGTTTGTGGTGTGTGTGTGTGTGTGTGTGTGTGTGTGTGTGTGTGTGTGTGTGTGTGTGTGTGTGTGTGTGTGTGTGTGTGTGTGCCTTCTGTGAAGATTGTGCACTGGGCTGGCAACTCGACACTATAAAAACTCCACTGCCAATCAATCTGCGGACCAGTGATCCGCTGTGGCTACCTCTAATGGGAGAAGCCAAAAGACAAGACGCCATTACATAGTCTGAAATCTGACGAAATAAGCTTTCCCTTTCTTTACAGTTAATACATTTATAATGTTATAATTCTACACACTTTCCATTTTAAATCTACAATAGTTAATCATTCCATTTTTGCTAAAGTTACATCTAATATCTGTACTCTTTTTCTAGAGAATATGGCTATTCCAGACCATTTCTCTGTTCGCAAATTCCAGATTATCTTTCCTCCCCATTGTTTCTCTGTTTGTAATCTTTTTCCATTTGTTAAAAAAATTGTCTTGTCATATAATTACATCTACATTACATGTATTACACTACTCCAAAATCCCCATCCTTCTTGCTATAGTCTTAGTACTATTCACATCTACAGAATGCACTCTAAAATTTAAATTTTCCTTAGATTCATATGTTCATATCTAACTTCTAGGCCAACTTTCTTAATAGGCCATTCTAAGCCAAACCAATTTCCTTCCCAAAGGTGAGAATCAGGGACTGTACCTTGTGTCTGTGAGTCAAATAATTTAACCATTAGAGCAACCTCCAAACATTAGTTGCATATATTCTTTTTCAGGTCTACTTTGATTCACTGAAAACTCATTTCACTGAATTTCAATTCACCCACAAAATAATCTCTGAAAGTTCAAATCACTGAACACTCATTTCACTGAATTTAAGTACTGTTAGGCAAATAAAAGTTATATTGTAGTGGAATCCTGAAGTTAGTATATATATATAGTTAGGGTATGTGTGCCCCCCCCCCCAACATTGGAGGGTGTGGGGGCATAGCTCACCACCTACTTAGCTTTTATTTTTATGAATCTCATTTCAGTGAAACCTAACAATATATTAAATCAAAAATAGGTGGGGGCCTACGCACCCCACACACCCCAATGTGGGAGGCTGTGCCCCCCACCCCCTAACTATATATACTAACTCCAGGACTGCAGTACAGTGAAGAAAAGGGCATATAAGTTTTATTTGCCCAACAGTACTTACATTCAGTGAAATGTGATTCAGTGAAATGAGTTTTCAGTGATTTGAGCTTTCAGCAATTTGGTGTGTGTTTGGAAATTCAGTGAAATGAGTTTTCAGTGAATCAAAGTAGACCCATTGTTTTTCATCCATTTCCTTTCTTTTTTCTTTTGTACTTATCCTCCTAAATTTTCTTTTTGTTTTACCCTTTTACCAATATAATTCTTTTTTTCCTTTTACTACCCCCCAGTTTAAATTTTCTTTATTACTTATTTCTCTTTATTATTTTTTTATTTATTCTTCTATTTGTACTACTCCTAAAATGTCTTCTCTTTGATTATTTTCTTCTTTTTCTTTTTCCTTTCTGTTATTTTCTTTTTTGCATAGCATCCATAAATGTCCAATTTTGTTATATTCATAACATTTCAATTTACATTTTTTGCATCATGTCCCCGTTTTCCCACAAATAGTATTTTCTTTTGTCACATGTACTTATCAAATGTCCTTCTTTTCAACAAAAAAAACATGTTTTGGGTTGTCCCCTGTATTTTACAATACACCTATCCTGCTCTACATTTATCATGCTTGTTCTATGTATAATTTTCTGTCTTTCTATTTATAACACAATACTGCAATCCCAGTCTCCAGTCGGTAAACCCTTTTTGCCATAAACGTTTGGAATGTCCCATACTTTTTTGCATAAAGCTTTCAAATGTCCTTTCAAAGTCTGTCTTTCTACCGCAATTCAAAATTGTATGTGAATCTTCTTTTTTGTTTGTCTGTTAAATGCTTTTATCACATGAAAATTCCATGGGTTACAGTCTTTCTTTTTTCATATTCTCCAATAAAATGTTCCATTAAAAAATCCCCAAATATAATGTCACAACATTTTACTTTGTTGATAAGAATAACTGCTCTTACCTTATGTGCTTTTACATATGAAGTGATTATTAAATTGTCCCACATTTCATGCCTGCCCATATATTTGCCTTTTTCACTTTGAATCCTTACCTCATAGTTCTGTTTTTTCATTTTCGTCTACCTTCTTTTCTGCTACTCCACTTTTGCTTTGTTTTACTTTCTCTGAATATGTTTTCTTTTCTATCTCACCACTAGTCTTCAGGATTGTCTCAGCATCCTCCTTTTGTATATTCTCCATAATGTATCCCCCATGAATTATCTCCTTCATTTCTGGTTCACGCTGTGCCACTATTTCTTTGAGTAAATCATCCTGCAACCATTGTAATTATACATCCATCATTTGCTGACTCATCTGCATCAGACAGTTTTCTTTGAAAAATGTCCTCAGAATCCTGCACACATTCTTCAGTTTTGATATTTGCTTTCTCCTTCATTTCTTTCACCACTCCATCATCTCATTCTCTTTCCATCTACCTCCCTGTTTCTCCGGGCTACCTCTGCACTTCGAAAGGAAACTGAAAGTGCTCCACTAAAATGTGTCCCCCTCACAACAATGATAACTAAGGCAAGTTCCCTGATGACCTGTCCAAATTTCTCCTAGCAATGTAAATATCAGCTTGGGTCTCCCCTTTCAAGACAAAAAGCTAATCAAACAGAAAAAAATGAAAAACACAATCAAGTACACTAAAAAGTTTAATGTTAACTGTTGAATGTTTCAGTGTATCTAGTTGTATTCTTCAACTTTTTCTCCCCTGGAAAGAGGCCTATTGGCAATAAACTGGTCAACAAAGAATCATTTATTTCTGACAGGAATTTAGATTCTGACTGAGAACAAAGGAATCACTTGTAGACCAGTGGGGAAACTGCATAATTTTGTACCTGTATAACTCATGAAACTTCACTTCCTGCATGTTCTTCCTGATTCACATGTGACCACAGGTTTGTCTCTGTACTCTGAACCAAGTTAAGAAACAATGATTCCATGGAGGAAAAAAAAGACTCTTAAAGCCACAAGGAGTCTTCAGTTATTCAGCAAACACAATCTGTTGGTAGGCCATTGGATCTGTTCTTATGAAAGTTCTAGTCATGATGCAAGATGACATTCTAGGATATTAGTTAGAAGAGTGATAAGCAGAAGTCCAGGAGACTACTGAGGAACCTAGCCCAATTTCTCATTTGCCTGGGAGGCACTGTCTAGTTAAGTAGGGTGTGTGTGTGTGTGTGTGTGTGTGTGTGTGTGTGTGTGTGTGTGTGTGTGTGTGTGTGTGTGTGTGTGTGAGTGTGTGAATTTGTGATGGGGTACTTCCAGTTGCTCAAAATCTAAGTGATCTATGTAAACTGATATAGTGCTACATGACGCAAGCTCCCTGAATTGTGGGTCTCAAAATGATTTCTGCAGTTATGGATATTATGGTTTTGTAAGGCCATACATCCTGCTTACCAGATGATTTCTTCTTTGCAAATATTGTTCAGCTGTGGAGTTTGTATGTTTAAGCAAGCTGGTATGGTTGGGGGGGGGGTGAAGTCCCCTACATATGGGTGCAGGTATTTACCCTTTGCAAAAAAATAAAAATGTTTGTTATGATTTTGTCAGCAAGTTTGGTCAGTATGATTTCAGGGTGTTTGTGTTGGGTGTTTTGCTCATTGTGAGTTCTCTTTTACGAACTCATATTAGATCCATTTAAGACATAAGAAATGATGGGACTTAGTCACATCACCTAAATTGTCTTATTACCAATGACTAAATTTATTTTCTATTTTGATGAAAACATTTATTCTTGTTTTGAAACTGTTATTTATTATGTATGGTACTTGAGTGCTTTTCAATACTTCATGTTGCAAATGTCACTTATTTATATTGATTCTTCAGCATAATGATTTTATAACTTTGCTATTGATTTGATCATGTATTCACTGTTCATAGACATTTAACTCTTATAATTTAAATACAAAAAGCAAAGATAAGTAGAACAATTACATGATGATCCTATCTATGAGGGACAAAAGGATGTGGTTACTCATGCATTCATCCAGATTCCATTTAAATAGTGTAAGAGAACTACTTTGTTCATAGACATTTAACTCATAATTTAAATACAAAAAAGCAAAGATAAGTAGAACAATTACATGATGATCCTATCTATGAGGGACAAAATGATGTGGTTACTCATGCATTCATCCAGATTCCATTTAAATAGTATAAGATAAGTACTTTGCTTTATGTGGAGTGAAGACAGTTCCAAAGTAGTGGTATTTTCTGTGATACATATCGAGTCTATATTAAATTAACAAAGTTTCAGAACTTCGAATACCATATGGTCAACACCATGTGATCAAAGTTCTGAAACTACGAAAAATCTAAAAAATAAAACAAAAAATCAAAGGAAAGTAAACTAAAAGTGTTTAATAAGGGGGCAAGCCCCGCTGCACCACCCATACCCCCCACTACTTAAATATACCAACTCCGAGATCACACTTTAATGGAGAATGGCATGGAAAGGGAAGATTTCCCTTTCCTGCACTGTGGCGCGATCACGGAGTTGGTATATTTAAGTAGCGGGGTGTGGGGGGTGCAGGGGGGGCACCTGCTTAAAGCACTTACTTTTGTTTTTTTGTGTTTTTTTTTTTAGATTTTTGAAGTTTCAGAACTTCGATCATATGGTGTTGACCATATGGTATTTGAAGTTCTGAAACTTTGTTAATCTAATATAGACCCATACATATCTATCCTATCAACATGTTCTATTTTATGTTGCAAAAAAAATTAGATTTCTGGAATGGATGTTTATGTCTTGGATCAATTTTCAGGGGTGTTTTGCCAATCTGATAGATGCATGGGGTGTCTTGCTTGTTGAAGGATGATATTATGCATTTAGCTTTAGTCCATGATTTTGACAATACCTCCCTGTTTGGGAAATGCCCTACTAGGGGATCTTAGAGTCCTCTGGGGAGTTTATGATGGCATCAAGTTTACAGACATCTGCAAAATTGGTCAGCCATAAACCCTTAACATTAACTTTGACCTTTGAGAAATATATGCCAAAGAGGAGTCATTCAGGGACTGAATGATGGGGCACACCGCTAGTGTCAGGTCTTTTGGAGGAGGTAGAGCAGCCAGTCCTAACTTCACGAGTTCTGTTTGTGAGACAGTTTGTTATACAATGAGTTACATAGGGATTAATTTAGCTGGGATGATTTATCTATGAAACCTGAGTTGGGATGATGTCAAATGCCTTTTGCAAGGTTTAATTTGTAGATTTGCCCTCATCTGTCTCTTCTCAAAGAAGTCAGCCAGGTTAATTAGGCAGGATCTGCCCTTAACACATACAAACTGGCTTGGGTCGAAAGTTAGTATGTTTCCTAGGTTTCTTATTTATGAATTCTATAGTGATCCTTTCCATAGCCTTACAATTGTGGCTGGTCAGACTTAAGGGCATATAATTCCCAGAGACCATTGACACTTCACCCTTATGCAAGGGATGATGGTTGTCCTTGCTATCCTCCATTTATCTGGCACAAAGCCTGTTTGTAGGCTGACATTAAATAAGCTCTCTAGTCTGTTCGACAGGTTCTCTTTCAAGCTGGTCATTAAACAGTCCAGTATTTTATCTGGTCTCATAAAAGCAGTGTTCTTAACCTTGTATAGTGCCTTGTTCATGGGACATTTGAGGAGAAATGTGGATATGAGTATGAGATCTGGGAAAGTAAATGAGAAGGGGTGAATTTAGATCTAATTTGTCTACTAGTAGACTGACTATGTCATCTGGGTCTGGATATATAATATAATCTTCTCTTATCTTTCCACAGTGCTGGGCACCATTTCTAAGGTTTATAGTATATTTAAAGAAGGTTTTGTGCTTATCCTTTGCCTAGTTGTCAATTTTTATCTTATATTGGGTTTTACTTGATTTGGTCATGGTCTGGAGACTCTTCTTAAGTTTAACAGGAGCTTTTTATGCATATTGAGAATTACATTTATTTTTCCATGCAATTGTTTTTTTTTTTTTTTCCTTTATTAGTCACATCTCCTGTTTTATTTGTGTTTTACTACAAAGATGTATTTTTAAATTTGACATTATATTTACTTCAGAGAGGGAGATATGTGTTTATGCAGCTATTCACATGTGCATAAAATAAAGATTCTAAATAAGGAATAGAAATTAATGTTTTCCAGGGTAATGACTACATGTAGAGAGTGGAGTTTTTTGTAAAGGGTCCTGGTAGTAATCATGAGTACCTTTATGCTAATGAGATTCTGTTTTGTTAAGTTGGAAGCTTTTGAGGACTGCTGCCCAAAATTGCACTCTGGGATGGATCAAGTTTTATCCAATACACAAAAGCCTTGGGGGATAAGTGTAGGTGATACCTGCAAAGCAGTTGGGATTGTCTTCCATCTCTTCCCAGACTGATGTATACTAGACCCTTTTTGAATGATACCAGAAGCTAATCCAATCGTTGAAATCAGTAATATTTAATTTGTGTTGCAGCATTCTTTGTGATGGTAAAGTGTTACTCAAGGCTGGGTTCCTATCTGCCTCGGAGAGATATTCTGCAAGCCTAGGGAAGTACATCTCAAATCATTTACACCCACATGTTTTATGACTTTATCACATGTGTACTTGTGGTGTAAGAACTTGAATGTCTGCATAATGTGGTGAATCCTGCACCTGATAGGCAATTGCTCATGACTTTCTCCATGTACAACTTTGTGAATGGTGCTAGCAGTGTGTCTCTCAGTAGAGTCACCTACGACCAGGGTGATGGATTTTCTGGGCTTTTGCCTTAAGGACTTTTGACTCTTTGAGGTATGTTGTTGTTGTGTCTGTGATGTTGCTGAGGGTACTTGTTTCTTAGATTACATTTAGGAGGCCTATGAGTAAAGGTGGGCTACTTTTAAGAGCTTTAGCATGTGTAGGTCTCTGTGTTTGGTCTGACCTGTGTGTGATAGGGTTATTGTGGCCTTGTGTGGTACTGACAACCTGCTTGTTATTTGTAGTGATACCTTAACAGAGGTGCACTTAGAGGGTTGTTTCATTCTTTGGTCTCATTTGGTGGGTCAGTAAAGAGAATTTTTAGAATGGCAAGAAAGTCTTTCCCTTCATCCTTTGAGATTTTCTGAATGATCATAAAGCTTGATGTATGTCATGTCTGCTAAATTTTCAAAAAAAATATTGCAGCAGTAAAATGCTAACAGCTTAGTATAATTTTCTGTGGGATTGGACTAAATGGGGAAGGATAAGATTTGATGAATATATATTTAACTGCAAATCAGTAATAAAAGAGAAATAACCAAAGCCAAATATTGGAAATTGCAAGTGTGTGTGTGTGTGTGTGTGTGTGTGTGTGTGTGTGTGTGTGTCTGTGGATGTGTGTACGCTCACATACACTTTTTTTTTCTCATTTCATGGTTTCCATATTACCTATTGTTTAAAAGACATGAACAGCTTTCCAAAGGCTGCCCCTTTTTACACTCGTCATATATATATATATATATATATATATATATATATATATATATATATACACACAGAAAAAGAAACATTATACACCTTTTCATCAGTTTTCTCTATAGTCTAAAAAAAGATTGTTTTCAGATGAATTACACTATCCTTAAGCAAATTCTACTCAGCTATAATGTTTTGGCATTAGTTTAGTTAGAGAGATCCCAGTTTTCAGCCTTCTGATTCCAGAATGTGGAACACTATGCCTCACAATGCAAAACACATGGGCAAAATGCAGAACACTTCTTAATAATTTCAGCCCGGAAACTCACAACATAATTATTTTTTTTCAAACACCTTTATTGAATTATCACTTGTGAGATAGGCAAGTTTACATTCATACAAAAGTAATCAAACTATGTTAACATAACAAACATTATACTTCACATATATTGCTATATATCTTATAATCTAAGCAATAGTACATAAATTATTCAGTTCCTGCCTATTTTTTAAAACAGGAAATATCTTTATTAAACCATCACTTCCTACATAGGCAATCATACATTTATATAAACGAAAACAAACCACACCAACACAATCCTAGTTGCAAGCATTTTACATCACAAACCATTCTGACACACTCCCAGTTGCAAACATTATAGATCACTTATAATCTACCCAATCTTTCTCTCTCAAACATTACATCGCTCATTTAAGTCCTGCCGCCTTTTAAACCTCATTCCTCTTTTGTAAGTATTGTTCCCACAATTCCCATTTGTTTCTATGTAATTTGCTCCTACCCTTTTCTAAAGATCTCAGTTCCAGTTGTTTTATCTCCGTTACTATAGTCACTACTTCCAGTATAGTTGGTTTAGATTTTGATTTCCATTTTCTAGTAATTACTTTTTTGTCAGTCACCATTATTAGACACAGCAAGGCCTTACCATGTGTAGGCAATTCCGATTCTGGATCATAGCTCAGAACATCTCTGATGGTGCGACCCGCAGGGAATCCTTAATGTCCACCAACTCACCACACTCCCAGAAAGTATGTTCCCAGTTTCCTTTTTCTTCCCCTTCACACCTCCAACATTTGCTGTCTGTGTGAGGAAAAATTCTCTTCTACTTGGGGTATAAAATATCTATGTAAACATTTCCAGGCAAAAATTCTAAATCTTCTAGATTTTGTTGCATATTTGGGAGACATGCATATATCTTCTCGCTGTTTCTTTGTGAATTGCTAATCCAGTCTCTCTTCCCAATTGTTTCTAACCTGCTCTGATTGATTCTTATAGTTATCATGCAATATTTTATATGCTCTACTAATTATTCCTTTTTTAATGGCAGATTCTTTTCTAGATTATATTAAAAACTCTACCAGTGCTGGTCTTTCATTTAGGATCTATCCTATTTCTTTCTCTTTGCCTGTACTCTGATATCAGTTCCTGATAGGAAAGACAATCTCTAACCTGCAGTCCAAATACATTTTTGGCATCTTCCCATTCTATCATCTTTCCCTCTCTAATTATTTGCTTCCAATACCTTGGTTCCTTTGCCAGTTTTCTCCAATAAATTCCAGTCCCCTCTTGACTATTGTCTGTATCCCTAATTGCAGTCGCGCCTATTGGTAGAATCTCCTTTTTCCTTTCCTGTGTTGGCTTAGTTCTTAGAATACTTTCTGCTACTTTATGGATATAATATTCTGTATGATTATTGTTATTCTCCTTAAAGGCCTGCATCCAAAATCCCAGTCTCTCTTTATTTCTTGAGCTTCCCCCGTTTCATCATCATCTCTAATTAATAATAGTTTCTGCGTACTTATAAAAAGTTCTGATGAAATGCAGTGAATTAATATTATCTACCAAGAATATTTATTCTAAAAATGCTTAATAATTAATGTTTAACAGCACCTTTATGTGGAACTGTATGGAACATGGAATTGTTAAGCCTCAAGATGAGGAATGATCTTTATAATAAGGCACAGTTAAGGTATATGAGTCTATCTCTTAACTACTCTGAAAAAGAATTTTGACAAAGCCAAAATAATGGGGGGCAAGAGCCCCAAAATCAGGGGTACTTTTATGTTCTGTATATATTATAATCTATAGATATGCCTGTGCTTAACATGCTTTATATTTCTGGGTACTTTTCCGTTATCGGGCCACATGTCTAAGGAGCACTTGGAAAGTTAGCACGCGATCGCGCACTGATGCCTCTGATGTGGGTGCACCCTTCACTGTAAGCCTAACTGATTGCTACAGAAATTCTCAAACTTTATCAGGAACGGACCCAAATATTGTTCAAAATAACATGACATGCTGTGAAAATTTGGACAGTTGACAGGTATGCTGATTGCTTACCAAAATGCATGTAGAATGTCAATATTTATGGTAATACGCATCATTTAAGAGTGCACAATAGTTAACATTGTGAGGAATGTGAACTGTTTAAGGGCCCACAGGAGATCGGAAATGAGGTACACTTCAGAGGTCTGTGAATAAGTGGTATCACATGCCTGCAACCGGCCCTACGATCCTCGTAAACTCCCGGGGTGTTCCTGGGACCATCCTTCAGAAATTGGAGGTGTTGCAAGGTTTATCCCACACAGACTCTCAGAAGTGGGGCTAGGGTGTGGGCTATTGATGCATAAATGGTCTGGGTAGGCAGATTTTCATGTTTTGTAATTCCCATTTCACCCTGCATCCTTTGGAAAGTATGCTGCAGTTAATGCTTGCTAACAGAACAGTGTCATTCATGTGTGGGAAAAGGCAAAGAAATGGAACGTTGGTATAATGCGTGTTGCCCCGATAATGGAAAAGTACCAATTTCTGTAAAGTGTATGTAACATGGTAATCACCTTTTAAGTTTTATAATCTTGAGTGTCATATATTTTTACTGTTATCTCATTCAGCTGTATGCAATGTGAAGAATTTTTCCCTGGGCATCTTCTGAAAGGGTCTTTTTCCAATTGACCTTGAACTTTTCTTTTACTATAGTGGATGGGCCAGTTGGAAGACCGTTTTCAGCCATAATACAAAAGTACAGAAACAAAAGTAAATAACATGAAGAAGCGAGAACAAATGCAAGATCAGATGTTTTAGATGGTCTTTCCCAATAGACAAAGTCAAAAATAAATATTCTTCTAATTCTCATTAAAAAGTTACTAATACAGCAGGTTTTTCATTAATATGCATTTTCTGAATAAGTATGAACCTCTAATTTGTGACATTTTACTGACTGTGATTTGCGGCGATTTACTAGAAAATGAAAAAGTTTACAATAGACAGGAGAAAAAAATGAGGCAAAATCAGGGCCATCCTGCAAAGCCAGAAACAGTTGAAAGATATGGGAATGGCAGTCATTATATTTCTGAGAGTTACTTAGTGAAAACATATATCTATTGAATGAACAGTTTACCCTGCTATACATTTAAAATTAATTCAGATGGTGTCACAGCTTTCAGTCAACTACACAGGAAACAATTTCTCCTTCTTGATCAATGTTTAACATTGCAAATCTGTAATAAATCAGCTGAACACCAGTAGTTTCAGTGAAACTGTGCTAAAACTATTTCAAAGCCATAATTTCTAGTGTGCATCATATGTCTGTGGAGCTTACTGTTAGTTATACATGGGGAATATTCTGGGTATCATTTAAATACTAATCTCTACCTGATCCATTGTTCATTCTGGTTCACACAAGACTGGAGTGGTTTACCCATGATTATGTACTTGTGGTTGCTGGTATGAGCTAAAAGCAGGCCTCTGTCTATTGATTTTCCCCATGGCGTGATCCAGGTGAGATCTGAGAGTGGATGAAGAAAAAGGAGTTCCCACAAAATCTTTCAGTGAGAAGAGGGAAATATCCACTGGGAACCCTTCAAGTGCTGAGTTAAACCAATCACTCTGAGATTAGAGATGGAAATAATTATTGTAAAACCTCTTGGTACAGAGAGACAACAATTTCTCTTGGTTCCTGTTTTTTTTTTTTTTTGAACTTTGTAATGTATTTGGGAATTTAGTCATTTACAAATTGTCAAAGCACAAGAAGGTAAGTAAAATCGAATCTAATCTAAGAAGATGATGCAACTGGCTCTAACTAAGTTTGATCTGCTTTCTACATAAAAGGCATCTCCATTGATACTAGTAACTTAATGTTTTACAGCAGTATTATTTCCACAAAGAATCCAGGACCACAAATACAAATATTATACCTATATTTTCTAGTGCTTGTGATAAGATAAACATACTTTATTTGTAAGAACCTTGGGGAAAATTAAATGTGGCTACTTCCTTTATAAACTGAATTAGCCCAAGGAAAGAGCAATCAGAAGTCCAACAAGGAAAGTAGAATGTTTAAATTCTGAGAGTGCTACAAGGTGTTCAGTTTGGAACCATACCTATTCAATATTAAAATACTGGATCCACACCTAAAAAATATTTTTGTTCAATGAATATGCCAATTATATAGAGTCATAAAATAATCACAAATGAAGATGATAGTCTACATTGCAGAACACTGTGAGTGATATTGCATCATTCACTGTTATGCAGCATTGGTGATGCCACCAAGAAAGAGGTCCAGGGAAGGATCAAAGTACCTTTGAGACCACAGGGTCTCATACCAATCTGTGGTTATGTGGTGGAAAAGGTAATGAAGGTCATGTGGTAGTCTTCCTGTTTTCAAGTAGACTGGCACATAGTGAACAGCACATTATCTCACAGCAACAGCTCAGGCAGTCCAGTTTAATAAAGTCTTGTAACTGGAAGACAGGAGAAGTGGTGAACTCAGTTTGTATGACATCCATGTTGTCTGAGATAGATGAAGGAAGACTTGGATGTTTTTTAAGAAAAATAGACACGTAGTACAAGCCACAGGAACAGAATAGCTCTCTCTGCACATGACTTCAGGACTGAGCAGTGATAATAAAATGAAAGATGATTTGTTCAGCTATGACAACATAAGGCAGGGTGGGGTAGGTGCTGTCTCGGTTTGACAGCGCAGTGGTGCAGCTGTTTGCATTGTTACCTCACAGCAAGAGGTTCTCTGGTTCGATTCTTGGTTGGGGTGCCTTCTTTGTGGAGTCTGCATGTCCTCCCTGCATTCATGTGGGTTTCCTCTGGGTGCTCTTTTTGCCTCCCACATTACGAAGACATGCTTCTGGAGCATTTCTCCCAGGGCCTCTGCTAAAAATTGTCTCGTTCCAAGTTGGACTTTCCTGGTAAACAAATGTTAAATAAAAATAAATAAAATAATGAATAAAAACTAAAAGAAGAAACAATTCTGAACTTTGTGGGAAGCATTCTGGGTGTTAATGAGATAAGGCAGCTGTGAGTGGGAAAATCAGGGAGACCTTGGTGTAATAATCTGTTCAGGCATGAACGTGTGTGCCAGTGTGAAAGATCTTGCTGAAGTGAATAGGATTATAGACTGTGTAATATGAGAATGTGAGTGACATGGCAGCAGGTAATGCATAAAAAAAAAAATCATACTCCTAGAGATGCAAAATTATTTGCCTGAAAAATTAAGTATTTTTGGCAGACTTGTATCTGTCTTTTGGTCAATACATAATTTAACACCATGGCTGCACATTTCCACAAATTGAATGAAATGTATTAGTAGCATACCAGCGATGAATATGAGATCAGGCAGTCTGCTCTCAAAGACCTTATTACATCATCCATTGTAAAATCAGCAGCAAAGTTAAATAGTAATGCTGAAGAAGTAGGCTGACTTGAAAATAATCTTGGTTTTCATATGAGAGACCAATAACCATGTGATCATTTTCGACCTGTCTTATTACTTTTGCTCAAATTCACACTTGCTTGTAAGTCATTTAGTTATAATGCAGGTACTACATGCTTGCCATTTGTGCAATATCACTATATATCTTGCATTTATGATTTTCTCCTTCCCTCAGCCACGACCATGGAATTTCCATGTACAGGTAATGGGGTTATGGTAACTAAGTCCCCCATATAAGAACTGTTGGGGGCTTGCTTTCCTGCAAACATACTTTTTTATGTGTGTGGATGAATTTAAGGTAGTTGAGCCTCTAATAAGTTGTAACTGATTTACAAAGGATTATGTTTCAGACTTTCAGAGGGGGTGCATACTAATAAGAGTGCCAATACAAGAAATTAAAACTATGGGTCAGCCAAAAAAAAAAAATCCGTGCAATTGGAAAAATGATCCCCTTCATACAGATATCTTGTTTCCCATTTGTTGACTGTTAGATTAGCCCACATATAAGAAATGCAAAGTGACTATAGACTGAAAAAAAAGATTGAAACTCCAGGAGATCTGATCTCAAACATCGCTGTTCTCCTTTAAACTTTGTTTTCACAAGAGTCAGGCCCCCCAAACTTACATATGCCAACTCCAAGATCACCATGACACAAAGCAAAGGGATATTCTGGGAAATGGCATATGTATGTCTGTTTATTCATCCATTACGTCTCCATGTTTCGAGACTCAGTTTAGTAGATCCTGACATTTCAAATGGTTGCTAATTACTACCTGAACAAACAACACAGAGAAAAATTATATGCCATTTTGAACACATTGTTCTGTAACAGTAGCATAAAAAGGACTTAGTCCAACTGCATTCCAGTAATATCACTGAGGCAGAGGTGAAAACAGCATCCACTTATTCATACAGATACAAATATTCTGACAACATATGAGTCAGAGTCAAGAGTGTCTGGAGCTTGAAAATGTATTTTCATGAGTTAAGTGAGACATTTTCATCATTTCTTGATGAGTAAAGTATTCAGACACTGGAATTTAGAAGGTTTACACTCAGTGACCGTCACTTCTGGCATTAAAGATAAGTGCGTTGTGGAGAGAATGGTTAACAGGGATGAATTTTAGCCATTTATTATTCCTGGAAGGCCCATCTTCAGGATGACATCTATTTATGTATTTGTTGTGTCTGTTAACCAGGTAAGTGTGCTGGTCCTGAGACCCTTTTCAGCCACAAGCTAGGTGCAGATTGCAAAATGAAGCAGCTTTAGGCAATTAAATTATAACATGTCATTTGAGGTTATACGTTAGCTAAAGGCTGGCCTTTGGTGAACTGGAGCCCTGGACAAAGGGCTTCATGGTGCCCCTATACAAATCACTATGTGTCCCCGTAGCTCTCCAATCTCGAAGTATCTATACTATCCATGTTATTTTTTCTTCTCCTTCTCACAGTTTTTTCACAGTTTGCTTTACTTTTCAGTTTTTTTCCTAAATTCCTTTTCAATACATATTAACTAGGCAACACTACAAACTGGTAACTGTAAGAAAATAAGTGCATGAAACTGAGGGACTGAGGACTACTAAGGCCATAGAAACCATAGCGGCTCTATATGGATTGTATTGTGTTTTAAGCAGATGGGATGGCCATGGAATGTATTTTACCTTTGGTACGCACCAACGGCTGCCACACATTAATGTAATCCAAGATGCTTCACACAAATACCACTAGTACTGAAAAAACAGAATAATGAGCAAACATCAGAAAGCTAGTCATTTTTGCACTGATAAGCCCAACAATTATGCCCTACTTTGTTACACATATCAGATGTCAAGTTAAGTAGTTCATCTTTCTTCACACAAATATGTCCTAGTCCTGCAAAGGCAAATAGTAACTGTTTAAAATGAGCAAATGACATGAGGTACATTTACTTTTATCTAGAGAACCCCAAATCCCACAATGGTTACACATACTTCTGTGTATAGTTCAGACATCTGATTGTGATAAAACAGGATGACCATGACTTCATCTTTACACAAACAGTTGTCATACATTAAAGCCTTCAAGTTGCTTTACACAAGTCATAGTGACAGATTAGTAAGTAAACAACAGCTAGTAATTTTCTTCTACAGACAGCCCCATCAGTTATAGCTGTGTTGTGTAAATGTCAAATAAACAGTGTTAAAACTTTTGATTTTAGGTAAATCACTGAGTGTTTGTGTCAATCAATAATGTCAGACATAAGAATTTTATACATCTTATTTTTCAGCAAATGCAAGCTGAAGTGCAAAATGTTTTAGGCTATTAACATTTTAGGTAAAGTACAGTAATATTTAAAATATGTCTGTGATGTTGGACCATTGTCATCCACCTCCCACCCCCATCCCTGCTCCACAGCTCATTATTTTTTTTTTTGTTTTCCTTCATCCGTCATGACATGCAGGCAAAAATATCTGGTTGCTCAAAATAGTTTTCTCATACTACTGTTGACAGAAATGTCAGCTTCTCTCACAGCAACTCCACTCCAAGTACCATCCATTGATCTTTGTGGATTTTCTGCAATGTCCACATGTATTGTGGCTTAAATGGTCATGTCAACTACAACAGCTCCTCCTAGGCATCCATCTACACTGGGGGAATGTTTTATGGGGGCTCCTTGGGATAGTTGCACCTTTATTTATTATACAGTAAAGAAATACAGTAGTTCACTAATATAATAAATAAATAAATAAATACATAAATAATTGAAGAAAGGCTTTCATGGAAGAATTCATTTGCAGAGGTCTCCAGTGGTGATTTCATACTAATTATGTCATGGGCAAACATAAGTACATTGAAACCTCACATTAGAGGCAATTGAAGAGCTTCAGCTATGACTTCTTTTAGGCATATATAGGTAGTGCATAATCTAAAATCAAGATAAATGCTGTATATTTTATTTCTGAAGAGATGATAAATTAGTTATAGCTGTCAAAAATGACTTGACTGCCTTAGTTACCCAACTATGCCAATGTGGGTTAGGTCTTTCAGTTGTTACTAAGTCTTGATTGATAGGTATATAGTCGATGCAATAGTGGCTGGTGACCTCAAAGCATGGCGGTGGGGGGCTCCAAGAAGCAACTGAATGGATGGGGCCAACTGAAATTGGATGGGGCTCTTTAATAGCAGGTTAATGACCATTACTTCTGATCAAACTTTAGATGCGGTCATATAGCAATAACCCACGCCTGGGTGTGGGTAATGCTGGATTTACCCATGGTTGGCGTGGTTTGGTCCTGAGGGTGAAGCCCGAGGGACCAAACAAAGCCAACCTTGGGTAAATACAGCATTACCCACATCCAGAAGTGGGTTATTGCTATTATACCATGACATTATTTAAGAAAAGAAACTATTACTTTTCTTAAATAATGGCATAGTATAATGCCTGTTTACTGCCCTTCCGCAGATGTCTGGCATCCGTGGCAGTTCTGATGTACTGCGCGCCTGGGCAGTACATCAGAGCTGTAGGCAAAAGCAACGGAGAAAGCAAGATCTCCGTTGCTTTTTTTTTTACTGTTTCGCTATGTTAAATGGGTTTAACATAGCGAGACAGCTTTAAAATAAGCAACAGAGATGTCCGTTGCTTATTTTAAAACTGTTTCGCTATGTTAAACCCATTTAACATAGTGAAACAGTAAAAAAAGCAACGGAGATCTTGCTTTCTCCGCTGCTTTTTTTTTAAAACCTGTCTCGCTATGTTAAATGGGTTTAGCACAGTGAGACAGCTTTAAAATAAGCAACAGAGACCTCTGTTGCTTATTTTAAAGCTGCCTCGCTATGTTAAACCCATTTAACATAGCGAGACAGTGTTGTAAAAGTAAAGTTATACTAATGGAAAAAAGTCCGGGTGACCGGACCTTTTTCCATTAGTATAACTCGATTTACAATGTGCACGCTGGCCAATCAGCGTGCACGTTTTGGGGGGGGTCATGGTATAATTCATTTTCATCCACAGACAGCCTCAATATATACCCTTTCATTAACTCTAGTTTACTGACCATGTACATCTCATTTCTAACTAACAAGTCATAGTGTTATTGATGCCTTGAGATGGAGCTTTATGTTTTTTTACTAAAAATAAGTAGTGTTTATAGAGTAATATTCAAAGCTAACAAAACAGTAGTTCCCCAATAAATTGAAAAGAAAAATACAATGATATATAAATCCTGTCTGGGAATAGTGCCAACCCTCCTGGCCCCCCTGACCCTCCAGGGGATAGAGAAAGAGAGGGGGAGGGGTTATGTTCTGCATACTCCTGGTGTTTATATTGTGATTAAAGTAAAGGTGAAAATGTCTAGAGGCATATATCATGCATTGAAAGTCTAGAGAGGAAACCAATGTACATGATGGATAAAATCCACATAGTGACAGAGTGCATGCAGATTCTACACTGAAGGAATCACAAGCAAAGACTCAACAGGAGAAGCAAGTATTGTTAGACTGCAATGCTAATCATGGTGTTAATCAATGTGGCACTCTGCCAGTAATCAACTGTTATCACACACATCCTGTCCAGGCTTCCACAAAGAGTCACTACTGAGTACAATACTGATGTGACTGTACTGCAAAGTGAAAAAATTATGACAGACTTACTTTTTTTTACATACACTGCAACCCATCTCCCAAACACACCCTCATTCATTCTCATCACAGAATATCTTTATACTCATTAGCCACAGACATTTTCTCGAATGTGCACTTCTCAGATTATCTTGAAATAGCCATAACAAAGTATTATAGCTGGCTTCACACAAATTCACATTACCTCTTTAAACCTAGAGTAATATCTGCTTAAAATGAATGAATGAATGACAACAGTGTCATCCCCAGACAAACCTTGAACCCAGCAAATAAAGCCAACCTTACTGATTGTTTATACCTCAGATATCAGAATGTAATAAAATAAAATAAAAATAATAACTAATGGCCACAATAATTTATTTTACAGACACACACACACATACACACACACACACACACACACACACACACACATGCACGACCATCAATTACAACCAGTTATTGGACTGTGACTGTATACCTCAGGTATTTGGATGCATCATATGAATGAATAAATGCACAAACAAGTGCCACATAAATTTCTTTTTTCAATTCACTAGTCACAGTAGAATGAGCACACTGCACTCCCTTCCAAATGCCTCTTAAGATCATTGTTAAAATGGTGACACAAGACTAAAATCATGAAAAGATACTGCCTTTTCTGGTTGGTAGAGTAACAGGCTTTGCATTAGCATGCTTTTGTCCAAGGGCTAAGTCTGAATCTAAATGTCAGTCATTATTTAGTGAGTGCAATCCCCAGTGATTTGCAGGAATACCACACATTTTACAAGAAAAGAGACCAAAGTATGAGGCACATATATTGCTCTTATAAGCTTAGAAAGTTACAAGAACAACAGGTTTTCCATTAAACTGCCTCTTCTGAAGGATTTGAAGTTAGACAGTCAGAAGTCTGTCATTATTTAGTTGCTTCATTACTCAGTGATTTGTCAGAAAACCACAAATTTACCTCAAATTTAATAAAGAACAAACCAAAAATATAATGCAAAAAATCTGCAACTTAACTCCACTGCTAGATTAAAAATATATATTTATAGCTATATATGGATGTCTACGTTTAATTTTACTGGCTTTCTCTGTCTCTCTTTCTGTATATATAGATAATTATTTATCGTGGCAAGATAGTGGACATTTATAGTTGATGTAATCATGTACAGGCATATCTCTCGTGGACCAACTCTAGCATTCGATAAACAAAAAAATCTTTGAGGTAAATTCAAATACAGATGCCTGCGCATGACTACAAATACCAGCACCAGAACTAACATGGCAGTGTATAAATGATATAACAAACTTCATTGCTAGACTAAAAAAAATATATCTTTGAAACAAAACTAGGGATGTTCTACAGTTAAGAAGTCTGCCTGTGCACAAGTTCCATACTAATAATTCTACTTGATTTAAAGAAAAAAAAAACTTTAAATTGACAGTTGTTATTACCAGTGGCACCCCCTTTCACAAGGATTATAGCTGGTGAACCCTTGGCTATAATACTTATGTATTTTTTTGAGGGAGCAGTTAAGTCAATGCATCCACCTGTAATAATTAATGTTGCTATACATTCCTTATCTGCATAGTGTGAGTCCATTCTCCATCGCTACACGCGTCATAAAGGCAGCATGATGAGCAGGTAGCCAGACTCCATGTGAAATAAAATAAGCAGGATCGCCTCTGATTTTACTTCCTGGATGTTCCATCTCCTTCTAACATGAGCAACATATATGCATGAATGTTGGAATCACTTGACAGGCTGCAGATTCTGTCAGCACACTGCCTAAGTTAATCAACATTGTTAAAGCCACATGGAATTCTGGGTGTATTTTTAAAGCATGTATACTTTTATTCTGGGCTGATTTCAAAAGCAGCCCTGAAGTTTTTTTATTAAATAAATTTGTTGTTGTTGTGGAACTGTGAATTTTGATATGTGCAGCAGGAAATATGTCTGTGTTCCACAGCTAAAAGCTGCTTATTTAGTTAACATTTTAAATAAAAATATTGGACAAAAAATCACTGTAATGAAAATGGGGAGGGGGGTGCCAAAGCACAGCAGCTAGTGTTTATATGTGCAGAATAACATTTTTCATAGAAGTGAAGGGGTGACAGAGGGGTGACAGAGATTCTCACTTCAATTAGAAACTATGTATGGATTTTTTAAAGTACCATGAAGATTTGTTTTTGTTTTTTTAAATGATTTGTAAACTGTGATTTTTCTATTTTCTGGGAAGGTTGCTCCAGTTGTTAGGTATAATTTTCCTAAAGCCTCATTCAGTCAGGTCAAGAGTGAAAGAGGCCTTACTAGACTGAGGATGTTATTGTCTTGACTTCATAGCCCCTAGTTAGGATTATTTAATGAGAAGCTTGACTGTAAGAGAGGGACAGTGTTTACTTATACCTGAAAGTTAAGACATGATAAACAGAGAGTTGATCTGGCTGTGGAATGGCATTTTGAATTGCTTGTATTCGTTCAGTGCTGTGGACTGAGTGATGTGAGATTAAGGGCAGGGTATGTTCTAGTTTAGGTATTAACACCCATTTTGCTATTGACTGTTTGGCATCTATGGTGAGATAGCTGGGAATGGAATAAGTGGCTTTTAACTGGGAGATTACCTTTTTCATTGTGTTACATTCTGAAGGACAGAGTGGGAGCAAAGGTAAAGCCTAGATATTTATGTTGGTCAGCATTCCTTAGGTGAAAGGGAGTGGTGATACTCAATGGTCTTGAAGCTGTGAGTTTTTTTGAGGGTTGTCAAATGTGATGACAGCAGTTTTTGTGTAGTTAACAAATGTGATGACAGCAGTTTTTGTGTAGTTAACTTTTAGTAGATTTTAAGTTAGAGGCAATGGGAAGTGATGTCTTTTTTGGCATAAGC
This sequence comes from Protopterus annectens, assembly GCF_019279795.1. Lineage (NCBI taxonomy): Eukaryota > Metazoa > Chordata > Ceratodontiformes > Protopteridae > Protopterus > Protopterus annectens. Next base: position 761,011,308 of record NC_056746.1, read on the forward strand.
TCTTTAATTCTGGGGAGGTTGTAGTTATTCTGTAAAGAATTATGTCATATAATGTGATATTACTGTGGGTTACAACTGAGTTAACATAATTTGTAAAGACAGAAAATTAAGACAGGGCACAGGAAGGAACTAATTATCTCATTCCATGACAGGTGGTTGAGTCAGTCTGTGTGCTTGTGGGAGCAGATAGGTCAGAAGAAATGAAAACAGTATAATGGATAAGCCTGTAGCCATCCTCATATGCATAGAATCAGCAGAGGCCATACTGGGGCCAGCAACACCCTGCCACTTACCAGTTCACCTTATGTTGAAGTACGGCTTTGCTTGGAAGCCGCACTACCCCAGAGTGGATTTAACATTGTGGAAAGTACAGAGTACTGAGGTATAGCGAGGTATAGTCCCTGAATTACATATTCACTGAGTATGTGCCAGCTACTGGCTATTTTTTGTCAAGCAAAACATTTTGTGTAGCACATTAAATGTTGATCAGGTATAGTTGTGAACTTGCTGTATGTCACTTAGTTCTTTTTGTGAGCTAGGACTGCACACAACTACTCATTTAAGGTCTTTATGATATTCTACCCACCTTGAATTATCTCTGAATTTAATTGTTAGAATCTAAATTTTATATTATATTTTATGTATTTAATATGTACCATGGCTGTTTAAACCCTCAATATTACTCTTGTAATCTAACATGTTCATTTATGTTGTATTCTGTTTCTCCTGTGTATATACACTTGTATATTAATATTGTATGATGTTTTGTTTTTGTATTTGTTTAACTATGGAACTTTTCTCCGTGGGTCCCTGCTGAAAAAGGGCTTTGCAGCCCAGTTGGACTAACCTGGTTAACAAATGTCAACCAACTAACTAAATAAATAAACATATGAGGGATGGTTGTGCCCTGCACTTTATGTCACCTTCTTGTCATTTACCTTATCAGAGCAGCGTATGGATATAAAGAATCTAACTATGTAAATGAACACAAGGGATGTCAGTTAAATACAATCGTTCTTAGATATTAACATTAAAAGCATTCATTAATTTACAAATAATTCATCTCTCTAATAACTGTCCAGATAATGAGATCCTCCTCTGTCATCTCTATTCTGTTTGTTTGCTCATATGTAATTGTGTATGCAACATAATCTATGTCATACATACTCCAGGGCTATTACTGAAAAAAACAAGAGCAGGTCTTTAAATTAATAACCAAATCTATGCAAGACAGTTTCCTGTCCTGATAACTGACCTCAGTCATATTTAAAGGGCAGGTAGATATTTTATTTTCATTATTATCTAGCTTGGGACATCAAGTGGACCCTAGTTCATTATTTTTATATTTCAGGTTCCAGTGCTGTGTAGGTCTGTGCAATACCAAACATGCTGCTATGCACGTAAGTCAATGCATGGCCAAAGTATTCAATATTAACAACAGGAGGCCAGCAAAAAAATGTGTCAGATGAAAAAGAAAAACTCTAATTTAATCTAATAACTATAATTTATTATTCAGACTGGTTTCGGGAAAACAATGCCTTCTTCAGTGTAGATATAAGTTAAAGATACAACAATAAACCTCATGAATATTTATAGACAACTCCCACCAATGAGATCCAAGAAATATTACCACTAGTACAAATACATGGATTGAAATCAAAAGAAAAACATGTGAAAGAAAACAAAATACATACAAAAATAAATATAGATGACCATTTGGAGACAAAAATACCAAATAATTTTTGCCCTGGAATAAAACATATATATGTGCACATTAAATGTACAATAATGTCCCCTGGAACAATAATTTCCACAGTAATAGAGTGTATGCACTGTTAATGAGCAAACAATAAATAAATAAATCAAAACCATCAAAACAGTATTCAAAACATATGCCAAAAAATAATAAACTAAATGGGCAATAGTAAAATGTTCCATTCATAAAAATAGTGGTTATAGATGGTCGTTGAGTCCTGGTGAAAACAACACACCCAATGTGATGATCCAGTATTTTTCTTTATGATTGAGTATATTGTGCCATCCCTGAGGATTGCTCCGATCACCAATAATCCTATCTATTACCATGAAAGTAAATTGTGCATCAGGGTGTTTCAATGTATGGCGATACAAATCATTGGTTTCTTTCTGGGTTTTGATATCAGATCTGTGTTCGCTAATGCGTGTTCTGAGTGATCTAGAAGTCTGGCCTACATAAAAGGCTTGACACCGACAGGTTGCCAGATAGACCACCCAGTTGCTACTACAGTTACCAAACATTTTACACTGATATACTCTGCTAGTATTGCGACTAGTGAACTGTTTAAGTTTGCTGACTTGTTTACAGGAACCACAATGACCACAGGGGAATGTACCTACTAATTCGTCACCAGACATAGTCAACTGTTTGTATATGGCTCCCCCACTTTCTATATGTTTGAAATGAGAAAATATGGAACCCAATGTTTTGCCTCTTCTAAATGAAAATCAACATTGTGAACCCAGTATGGACCTCAGATGTTCATTGGCCATAAGAATGTTCCAATTTCTGTTGACAATTCCATTAATAGCATTTGAATTTCTGCCAAAAGTAGTAACAAACCTGACAATAGAGTCTGGGGTGTAACTGTCCTGTATTTTATATTGTAGTAAAGTATTTCTGTCAGTGTTAGTAGCCAGGTCCAAGCCCTGGTAATGTCCAGGTGTCCGTATCCTCTGTTAGCAAATCTATGATAAAGATCTAAACTGGCTCTGTCATAATCCAATTGTGTGGAACTTAGGCGTTTCATGGGCATAAATTGTGACTTGGGGATGTTGCGGATGGTGTGGCATGGGTGCATGCTTGAAGGATGCAATAAGGTGTTATATTGAGGATATTTACGGTAAATCTTGGTGTTCAGTGTATGATCCCAATTCCTGATGACTGTGACATCCAAAAAATTGATGCTGACAAGATCAAATGTTACCGTAAACTCAATCCCCCAAATATTATGATTGAGATATTCAACAAACTCCTGCAGATACCTAGCATCTGCCCGCCACACCATCCAGCAATCATCCAAGTATCTGCACCATATATCAATTTCCACTAAATAGATATTATGTAATGGATCATAGATCATGCATTCCTCAAAGAATGCCATAAACAGATCAGCATATATGGGAGCAAATGATGCTCCCATAGTCGTACCCTGGAGTTGCCAAAAACATTGCCCTTGGAAGTAAAAGACATTCTTATTCAGAACGTGTTCAGTCATGCAAATAAGTAGGGTATTGAACCCAGGTGAATACAGGGCTTTATCTAACCAATATTGTAAGGCCTGTAAACCAGCCGAGTGTGGAATGCTGGTGTACAAGGCCTTAACATCCAATGAACACATAAGCCATCCAGGTTCTAATTGGCTATCCTGAATGATCTGTAAAAATTGAGCCAAGCATGCACCCACGCCACACCATCCGCAACATCCCCAAGTCACAATTTATGCGCATGAAATGCCTACGTTCCACACAATTGGATTATGACAGAGCCAGTTTAGATCTTTATCATAGATTTGCTAACAGAGGATACGGGCACCTGGACATTACCAGGGCTTGGACCTGGACTACTAACACTGACAGAAATACGTTACTACAATATAAAATACAGGACAGTTACACCCCAGACTCTATTGTCAGGTTTGTTACTACTTTTGGCAGAAATTCAAATGCTATTAAGGGAATTGTCAACAGACATTGGAACATTCTTATGGCCAATGAACTTTTGAGGTCCATACTGGGTTCACAATGTCGATTTTCATTTAGAAGAGGCAAAAAATTGGGTTCCATATTTTCTCATTTCAAACATATAGAAAGTGGGGGAGCCATATACAAACAGTTGACTATGTCTGGTGACGAATTAGTAGGTACATTCCCCTGTGGTCATTGTGGTTCCTGTAAACAAGTCAGCAAACTTAAACAGTTCACTAGTCACAATACTAGCAGAGTATATCAGTGTAAAATGTTTGGTAACTGTAGTAGCAGCTGGGTGGTCTATCTGGCAACCTGTCGGTGTCAAGCCTTTTATGTAGGCCAGACTTCTAGATCACTCAGAACACGCATTAACGAACACAGATCTGATATCAAAATCCAGAAAGAAACCAATGCTTTGTATCGCCATACATTGAAACACCCTGATGCACAATTTACTTTCATGGTAATAGATAGGATTATTGGTGATCGGAGCAATCCCCAGGGATGGCACAATATACTCAACCATAAAGAAAAATACTGGATCATCACATTGGGTGCGTTGTTTTCACCAGGACTCAACAACCATCTATAACCACTATTTTTATGAATGGAACATTTTGCTATTGCCCATTTAGTTTATTATTTTTTGGCATATGTTTTGAATACTGTTTTGATGGTTTTGATTTATTTATTTATTGTTTGCTCAGTAACAGTGCATACACTCTATTACTGTGGAAATTATTGTTCCAGGGGACATTATTGTACACTTAATGTGCACATATATATGTTTTATTCCTGGGCAAAAATTATTTGGTATTTTTCTCTCCAAATGGTCATCTATGTTTATTTTTGTATGTATTTTGTTTTCTTTCACATGTTTTTCTTTTGATTTCAATCCATGTATTAGTACTAGTGGTAATATTTCTTGGATCTCATTGATGGGAGTTGTCTATAAATATTCATGAGGTTTATTGTTGTATCTTTACACTGAAGAAGGCATTGTTTTCCCGAAACCGGTCTGAATAATAAATTATAGTTTGATACCTATGTATCATTCTTAGAGTTTTTCTTTTTCATCTGACACATTTTTTTGCTGGCCTCCTGTTGTTAATATAGGTCTGTGCAGTACCAGCCTTTTTTCTCTGGTCACCTCAGCAAATGGAAATTTATTTATTTATTTTATTTTATTTTACATTTGTTGACCGGGCTAGTCTAGCTGGATACATGTCCATTTTCAGTAGAGGCCCGGGGAGAAAAGCTCCACATAGTTATACATAGTAATTACAATATAAGAATAGAAGTTATACAGTGTTGTTAAAAAAATTTAGAAAATTTAAGATAGTACAATCAAAAGAGAAAAGTGTTTTTTTTTTTTTTTTTTTTTCTTAGTTTAGCATAGTATTCCAGTTTCATGGGTTACAGTGATAAATTTTGCATAAAATGCTTATATTTGTGTACAAAAGGATAGATTGTAAAGATTTCATATGAAGAGATAAAGGAGGAGAGGGAAAAGTTAATATGGGAAAGGGGAATAAGGGAAATATGTTTGGCTTTAATGCATAGATGGCAGAATTTCTAGCAATACTTATACTTGTCCTCTGCTCTTTCATAAATTCAAAGATGCATAGATTGTTTCCAGGCTAATGACTCAGGGGACCTTTTTAAGCCTAACAAAGTTTTCCCAAAGATGCATTATTCAAATAGGACATTGAGAGCCAGGCATTTATAAGCTACCTCTGTCCATAAGGGACATGGGTGCCAGGCCCGGTGTACATTTCCTATTCCCCATCCACTAGTCTAGGTTGTTCTTAAACTGGGTAATAGGCAAACTCAGCCTCACATGGATGGGAAGCCTGTTCCCTAAGAGGGGCAGCCTCTGGGACACATACCTATTTCTCCAGCATATTCTTTCCAAGTGACAGACAAAATTTAGTACCCTAGACCTTGTATTTCTTTGTATCTCCAGTAAACCAGCTTTAATTCTCCTCTCCCTACCATGTCTTACCCATCTTTGGTGGCCCTACATAGTAAAGTTCATATCTTCATGAAGATACACAAGCACTTTCACCTTGACAAGGGAATGATCCAGAAAGTGATCATTCTGCATCAGATAATCATCAGAGCTTCTGCTGTGGATAATAATCTTGCAGAAGAAGTGGGTTAGCCATCATTCTTAATAAAAGGGTGTCAAAATCAGTGCTCAGTTCCAACCTAAAAAAAGATATAATGATTTCAATCAGCCTACAAAGCAAGCCCTTCATCACTCTGATATTACATGTTTATGCTCCATCTACAGATAACAAAGAGGAAGCTGACCTCTTTTATGAGTTTCTGCAACACCTTCAGGAAATAACACCAAAAAAGTTTGCCAAAGTTGGTATTGAAAGTACTATTGAAATAGTATGCAGGTTCAGTCTTAGAGTACAAAATGAAATTGGACATAGAACAGCAGAATTCTGCCCTGATCATTCTCTTCTCTTCCCTGTGAACAGCTTGCAAGATGACTTTAAAAACTGATGTCATCACATGGTCAACAGCAAAATCAGCTGACTATATTGCAATCAGAGATAGAAGAACTCTGTACAGTCAACAAAAACAAATCCTGGAGCTGACTGTGGTTCAGACCCTCAGCATCCTTTTGCAAAGCTTAAAATTACATTAAAAAATCATTCATGCCAGCTAGATATAAGGTCGACAACATTCTAAGTGAATATATAATGCAGGTGAAAAACAGATTTAAGTGATTAGAGCATGTGGATAAAGCATCCTATAGACAAAACTTTGTGATATTGTCCATGTAGTGGTGGCAAATATATCATCTGCAGAGGCTTTATAAGTGGCCAAGAAAAGAAGAACAAAGAGCTATGGAAATCAGAAAAAATGTCAGCCATAATGCAGGGTTTCAAAGAATATCAATAAGAGATCATTAGGAATACATAAATGGGCAATGGAATGAATTCCAAGGGGGCAACATAATGTGAATGACCTCTTCAAGACTGGTGACAATAATGGCAAATTCTATGTAAAATGGGCAAGCTAAAGGACAGAGATGGGAGGGACTTAAAAGAAGCAGAAGACATTAAGAAGAAGAAGAAATAGCAGGAGTATACAGAAAAGTTTTATAAGAAGGATCCTAACTTCTCTGATACATACAGTGGTATGTTCTCTGATCTAGAGGCAGAAAGCCTACAGAGTGATGTTAAATGGGTTAAAGAAAGCATTGCTGATAACAATACTGTGTGATAAGCTGGTGTCCCAGCTGAATTGTTTAAAATCATGTAGAGTGATACTATTGTAGTACTGCTTGAAATTTCCCACAAATTTTAAAAACACTATTTGTAATTGTTTTCTGCACTTCTGATTAAATAGAACAATATTTGTTGCATATCTGTTTAAAATGCGAAACAGTTTTTTTAGATCTAGTGAACTCAGTCCTTACCTCTGTTCTGATCTTTGTCTCCTTTTTGTTTCTGTTTGTTCTGTGCATTGCACTTGTTGCCGTTTTTGAAAAACACTAACACAGAGCTGAATATCTATTCTTGTTTGTGACCTTTGAAGTACAATATTTTGTCTAGACAGGCCTAGCTGTTTCTTCATGGGAGGGAGAATCAGTCTGGTCTGATTTGACTAGAGTTACTACACAGGGCTCAGGGGTTTTTTTATTGGTTAATTTGTCTGGTTCCTGTTTCTCTGCCTTAAATAGCCAGTGTTTAAACCAGTGTGTACTTGTTTGCTCAAAGCTGCAGTGAGTTAGGCCTTCTGCCATTGTTCTGCTGTTTAGAAAAGTTGCTGCAAGACTACAAATGATACATGCTTATTTTCAACAGTTTTCTGTACTTGTGATTAACTAGAACACTATTTGCTGCATATCTGTTTAGACTGTGCAACTGTTTTTTTAGGCCTAGTGAATTTAATCCCTTTCCTCTGTTCTGATCTTGTATCCGACCCATCTGCCCAACTATTGTTGTAGTATTAAAGCTTGGTGGCTTTTGAGTTGCCTGACTCTAGTATAAATTTGATATTGGACACTTTCCCCAGTCCCATTACATCAGCTCATTCTACTGAGTACAGTGAGATCAGTTGTGAAGGCCCACCCCTTTATCTTCTTAACCTTGAATTATCTTCTGTTTCGTCACTTTCTACTTAAAAAAGGTGCCTCTTCCTACTTCATTTTACTTGTGCTTAGGTGTTCAACTGCATTTTGTTTGCCGCATTTGTTACTACATGTCTGTAGCCTTATAATTTATTTGAGTTGTTTTTTTACTGTTGTGATTGTGAGCTAATTTATCACATTTGCACTGTTTTAAAGCAATTTACTGATTAACTGCATTTCATTACTGTTTAACAGTATTTCATTGCTATTTACTGCAATTCATTACTTTTTAATTACATTTTACTGCATTTCATTACTGTTTAACTGTATTTTTTCATACTGTGAGTTCTGTTTTTGTCTGTAAGTGGTTAATCTGTGCCTTTTGTGAGTTTTATTGTGTTGTTAACCCTTACATTGAGTAGCATAGTCTGATACAGGAGGTTTGCTGCATCCAGAGCTGCAGCTGCACTGTTTTTAACCCTTTGTGAGGTATTCCAGCTGAACTTTTTCCCTTAGTAGCACTTGTGGGATCACCTAGTAGTACTATTCTTAGACCTTCCACCCTTTACCCTCTTATCTCTCTCTGGCCTCTCTCCCTCAGTTTCTGACAAATATGGATGGACAATTTCCTACGCTTTCTCCTGCCAGTGTGGTTGATATGGACATCCTGAGACAGTGTAACAACTGCTTCATGTACACAGACAACCCTCTACTACTACCACCTAGGAACACAATTTGTGAGAGATGCAAGTACATTAAGAACCTAGAGTCAATGCTCTCTCCTTTGCAAACCAGTATATCTGGTACAGAGAAGGTTGTCAACACAAACACTACACCTCAAACACCACCCACACCTACACAACACACACCCATATATGCAGAGGTCCTCAACAAAAGCATACCCAAACAAAAGTTACCTCCGAGGCACAAACACATGCAAACTCCACTGCCCACCACACCACACATAGTCGACACACCTGTGTCTCACAGCCACTAAGGCCTAAACATAAACCCAATATATTTGTCATAGGAGACACCATTGTGAGACACACAGATGTGCCCCTCACCAGGCTGGATAAGGGGAAAGTCATGGTTAGTTGTTTGTCAGGTGCCAGAATTCACCATATCACCCATGCACTCACGTCTCTCAACAACAGGTACTGTTATGACTTTGTCATAGTCCATGTTGGTGTGAATGACTTGAGATGTACCTCCTTGGACTGTACAAAGAGAGCGACATAACTGAGCTCGCTGAATATGTGTCTCAGGCAGGTATGTTTCTAGCCTTAAGCAGCATTCTTCTTTCACCCAGAATGATGCCTCAGTACAAACAGAAAATTATTGACTTTAACAATTGGCTTAGTTTCTGGTGTCATTTCAAGGGGATCCAGTACCTGACACTCTGGGAAGACATGATTGACAAACCACGATGTTTTGCCATAGATGGCCTGCATCTGTCTCTCTTGAGCTTCAGGCTCCTGGCAAAGTCTCTTGCCTGCCCCATAGTGCCTTTTTTAGACAATGCCATGAGGTAAAAATTACCAACATGAGAATTTCATCAAAATGCAAATTAAAGGTCATGCTGCTAAAAGCGAGGAGTCTATACATGAAACTGCATTACAAGCATTCTTAACTTTGAAAGATGCTGACATTTGTGCAGTCACAGAAACCTGATTCAAATCAGCGGAGAGCACTCCAGTCATACCAGGTTACTCATTCTATCATTCATTCAGACCCCAAACTGTGAGCAGCAAAGCAAAAAGGAGGTGGAGTTGCAATATATGTAAAAGACATGCACACCTCCAGGCTGGTCATACAGTATGATGCACAGGAGATACTCCAGGTGCAGTTAACCATTGACAGGACCCGTATTCAAATCATAGCTAGCTACAGGCCCCCAATCTTATTTTATTTATTTATTATTTATTTGCAGTTGTTTAACCAGGATAGTCCATTGGGCCCGAAGAACCCGTTTTCAGTCTTGGGGAGAAAAGCTCCTCATACAGATTACACAAAGATTAATATACACACATAGATTCCATGAAGATTACAGAGGTAAACAGACTGATCAAAAGCATTTCAATCAAAAGTAATAATGTCAAAAGTATGATCATTTTTTTTTTTTTTTTTTAGTAGGATTGAGGATAGGTAGTTAGATGCAGTAGGGTAAGGAATTGCTAGATATTAGTAAGGAGTTGTATAATAGAAGCAAGCAAGAATTTGTTACCTGGGATTTGAGAGAAGGAAGAGAAAAAGTGTTGAAGTAAAGTGTAGGTTATGAGGGATGACTTGACTCAAGATGCCCACTCCACCTATCTGGACCTCTTCAAATCTATCAGGATTCGACTCTTTAACTTGATCCTGGATGACTTTAACTATGCAACCATAGATTGGAAGAACAACTCATCCCAAAACACAAATGCCCAGAGATTCCTTGATTTTGTCAATGCAAATGCCTTGGACCAGCTGGTCGACACTCCCACAAGAGGTGAAAATATCTTGGACTTGGTATTAACCAGCATGAGTAACCACTGCAGCATTCCTACAGTGTCATCCTCCCTGGTAAGATCCAACCACAAAGCAGTCACTTTCAAAGTCACCATCTCCCCCGACCCCCCTAGATAGGGTCAAACAAAAAAACTTCCCCAAAGCAGATTACAACTTCCTGAGGAAAGGTATAAAGAGCTTCACAGCCCCCTCCCCCTCCATAGGAACTGGCACATATGTCCAAAGTAATCCTCCTCAAGGAAGAGTAAACCTGCCTGGTGGACATTTGCAATAAATAAACTCTATAATAAAAGGAAAATAATGCTGTCCAGGACCAAGAAGGAGCAGGTGCCTAATTGTAAGCAATCTCTCCTTAGCCTGAACAAACAAATAAGAGCACTAGTGAAATCCCACAAAACAAACTTCAAGTCCAAACTGGCCACATGTACTAAAGACAGTCACAAGGCTTTCTTCACTTATGTGCGTAATCTCAAGGGAAGCACCCAGATCTGCTCAGAACTGGTGGTCAAGAACACACATACACAAATGCCGTAGATATAGCCAACCTGCTGGCAGACAGGTTGAGTGAAAACTTCACCCCTCTACCCCCCATCAGTAAATCAGGACATCCCCAGTACCTGCCCACTTCCCTTATTTCTAGGGATCAAGTCATCACTGCCCTTTCAAAGGCAAAAAATACAGCCTCCATGGGACCCAATAACATCCCAGGCTGCATCCTACATGAAACTCAGGCAGGAACCTGCAGCACTATTAAGCACCGTATTCAACCAAAGCTTGAGTACTGGCTTTATCCCAGCTGAGTGGAGGACAGCCACTGTCATGCCTTTACACAAAAGTGGAGCGTCCACCGATCCAGGAAATTATACACCCATCAGTCTTACTGACCTGATCTGCAAGGCCATTAAGTGGATTGTCATGGATCTCATTAACAAGGAAATTAGCTACCTCCAAACACTCAATCCCATGCAGTTTGTTTTCGTCAAGGGGAGGTCATGCCTATTAAATTTGGTCCACTTCTTTGAGACAGTCACCAAACATATAGATGAGGGGAAGACAGTGCACACCACCTACCTTGACCTGGTCAAAGCCTTCGATACTATTCCCCCTCTCAGGTATAATAGATAAACTTTCTCACCTAGACATTATACCATATGTTACCAGATGGGTAGCAAACTGGCTCACTGATAGAATCCACCTAGTCAAAATGGAGGAAGCCACCTCAAGCAGTTGACCCATAATGAGCGGTATACCCCAGGGATTGGTCTTGGGGCCTTTGTTGTGTGTAATATACTTTTCTCAGGTACAGGCCAAAACCAGTGGGCTGTGGTTGACCCAGTATGGAGATGACTGCAAGTTGCATGCTGTCATCAATTCCCCTAGTGATGTGGACATCCTCCAAGAGGGTCTCACCCAAACAAATGACTGGTGCCAGAAACATGACCTCAAACTGAATGCCAAAAAATGCATCATTATCCCCTTTTGGGAGAGTGACATCCCCACAAATTATCAAATTAATAACAATGTCCTAATTATAAGATGAATTGTGAGGGACTTGGGCACCCAGTTTGATAGCAAACTGACATTTGACCACCATATTGCCTCCATTGTACAGAAATCTTTCTACATGGCCCACCTCATTAGTAAGGGTAGCTCATCCTTGGACAAGGTGGTCATAACATCCCTGTAGTCCTCCCTTATAAGACCCATTGTTGAGTACAATGCCCCTTTCACCATGTACCTCACAAAGCACATGCAGCAGCTGGAGAGACCACAGAGGTTCTTCACCAGGAGAATCCAGGGCCTCAAACATCTGCCCTACACAGATAGGCTAAAGGCCCTGTACCCCTACTCAATCTGCTACAGACTCCTCAGAGTCTTGCATACAAAGCAATGTCAGACCCCACCTTGATGGGACTGCTGCAGATCTGCAAGTCAAGCTCCAGTCGAGTAACCCACATGCGTGACCTCAACCTGGTCTGTGACATCAGTAGGACTTGTTGGAAGAACAGATTTGTGTCCCAGTGACTCCCCCTTCTGTGGAATAGACTCCCACTCCATGTCAAGCAGAGTACCTCATTAACTCTTTTTAAGTGCAACCTGGATAACTGGATGGAATACAGAAAATACACCCCTGGAATTCCACCTGTGCCCCTGCTGGACAGGGGCATCAGGTGCTGACTTGTCAGAACATGGGCTAAATTCTTGGTTAGGCTTGTAAGGACCTCAGGGCCAACAGCCTAGTAAGTTCCTATGATCCTACAGTATCAAGTGGATTAGAAAGCATCAGTTTGTATTTGAATTACAAAAATGATAATGCAAAAGACTACTTACATTTACTTGTTTGAGATTTATTTTATTTAACATGTGTTTACTGGGAAAGTTTGACTGGGACAAAGCCCATTTTTAGCAGAGGCCTTGGGAGAAACACTTCAGATGCATGTCTTTGGAATGTGGGAAGAAACTGGAGCACCCAGAGGAAACCCATGTGAATGCAGGGAGGACATGCACGTTCCACACAGAAGGAACCCCAGCCGAAAATGGAACTGGAGAACCTCTTGCTATGAAGTGACAATGCTAACCTCTGCACCACTGTGCTGTCCAAAATGCTAGCAAGGTAATGCTCAAGATCATGCAAGATGGACTCCAGCAATATACAGCCTGAGAACCACCAGAAGTACAACCTGCTTGTAGAATGGGCAGAGACAACAGCGATGGAATTGTCAACATCCCCTGGATAATGGAAAAAAGCCAGGGGGTCCCCCAGAAGTATTTACTTCTCCTTTACTGACTACTGTAAAGTCTTTGACTTTGTTAACCATAAGAAACTGCAGCAGTTCCTTAGAGAAATGGGGACTGTGGGTCTCTGTATTTGCTTCCTGAAGAATATGTATGCAGAATAAGAAGGAAGAGAACAGAATATTGAATATATCACTGGTTAAGACTGGGAAATGAGTAGCAAACTCTGTTGTGTACAAGGATGAAATGCTGACAGTGGCACAGGAGTTTGATTGATAGCAAGGGGTGACTGTAGGAGCAGGCTGAGGATGGGAGTGAGTGGATGCTACCAGTTACCAGCTCACCCAAGCGGGGGGGGGGCAGCTGTAGCTCACCACATGGGTGACACCTAGCAAGGGCACTAAGTATTGGTGTAGTGGAGTTATCTGATGAACCTGCGCTCTCAGTAGTGTTTTCATACTATGTAGCTGTGGGCAATTCAACGCATGATAGCATGTTTACCCACTGGAAATAGTGATCACAGAGCTTGGGGAAGTTGACAAGGGGATGCTCCTATAGAAAGAGGGAGAGGGTGGGCTGCATCCCTAGGCCTGGCAAACTGTCCTACTCCCTACCACCTAGCTCTTGCTGGAGAAAAGCTCAAGATTCTTCGGCTGGAACAAATGTACAATAGGCTAGGAATGCCCAGTTCCTGTCTCGCTGGCATGACCGTGCCATTTCAGTGCAGGTACAGGAGCCATCAGGCAGGGTCTTGGGCAGGAGCAAAAAACAAAAACAAAAAGAAATGGGAAATGATTGTGGAAAGAATGTATATCGTTACCCTAATTATTTAATGCATTTTCTGAATATATCATGTGAAATGCTGAGTTAGATGAATAAGATGCTGCAACTAAAATTGCCAAGAAAAATATTAACTGTTTAATATATGCAGATGTTACCACTCTTAAAGTGACTTCGGAAAGTGAGGAATAATTGAAGAGCCTGTTGAAGAGGTTAACTGTAAAAAGTGCAAATTATAGCTTTTTACTCAACATAAAAAAAAAAATAGGTCAGTCATCTAGCCCTTTCTATTATTTGAAGATAGATAGGAAAGAAAGAGAGGCAGTGAGAGATTTTATATTACTGAGCACAAAGGTCTTCACAGATAATGATTGCAGCCATGCAATTAAAAGGTCTGTTCTTATTATAAAAGCCATGACATATCTAGATAAGATTTTAACGAGCAAAGACATGCCACTGTCAACAATCACCTGTTTAGTCAAAGCTACAGTTTTGCAGAAATAATATATGGTTATGCAAGTTGGATTAAAGGCTGGGCTGTGCTCTAGATAATCAAAGCTTTTGAAATGGAGTTCTTAAGAAAAGTTTTGAGAATTCCATGAACTGTGAGAAGATCAGATTAGTGAATGCTTATGGAAATGAATCCAGATTATTCACTGAAAGGTCTGAATGCAAAACTAAAAACTCATATACTTTGTTCACATAATGCAAAGAATTGATGAGACAACACTGATGCTGGAAGAGGTTGACGTTAACAACAGATATAAGTGGCAGGGGCTAAGATAAATAGATGGCATTTTTGAAGTAATGGATAAGATTTTGCAAGAATTTAAAGAAACATGACAGACAGACAGACATACATATAACTGGCATAATGCTCAATGTTAAGAAGAGTCAGATTCTAATAAATAACTGAACAAAAACAAAACTGGTATAACTTACTTTTGAATGCATTAGTGAAACAAAATTGGATACATTTTCTTGGGAAGAAAATTATAGTTGCATTCATTTTTCCAAATTAGGTTATATGATAAAAAAACAAGAATGCCCTTGACTGTTTACTGTTCATTTCCTTTCACCAAAGTATGCATTCTTGGCTAATATGCTGGTATTTTTTAATCAAATCAAAAGCTAGATTTATTTTAGAAATTTTCATTTGTATGCAGCTTTGAATAAAATCAAAAGAAAGTACAGAAAACTTAATGTGAACAGACAGTGAAACCATATGATTATATGATTAAATCAAACGCATTCTCAACTGTCTTTATAAGCATGTGAATTCTGATAAAAATAGCAGAGCTAACATGATATAAAATGAACATGAATATGCTAGACATTCAGTCTTATACAAGATTTTATTGCCTGATTTATGGTTCTAATCTGAGTACATTTTTGGCTCAGTACTGTAATAGTCAGGTAACAGCAGTCAGTGGAGCCGTGCATGATGAAAACTCTTTTCCTGCTATAATTTATTACAGCTCAGTAATTCATTTGTTCATAAATGATTAGAACTGGTAATTTCAGTTTTTAAAATGTGTGCATCTCATATCGATGTTAATGAAAGTATAATAAGTATGTAGATGGGTCATTAATGAAACAGCAGTTTTATGATTCTTCACCAATTTGTTTTAATAGTGAAGCATTTATAAAGCTGCTATCCATTGATTTATGATAGAATCTTTTTAATGGAGGGTAAAATGACATCTGCAGTGTAGTTGAAGTAAATACACAGAGACGCAGATCTAGGGCCTAGGAAATTTTAAAGAGAAAAAGATAATTTAGCATATAAATATATCTTGCCTTGGGTTCACTGCTTCCCTCAGAGCACAGAGGGACATTGTAATGTTCCTGTCTGACACTGGAGAGCTGTGGTCTTTTTTCATGGCTTCACTCTGTCAGTACAAAGGACAGCAGCTCCCTGTGGCATTAGTGCTTCTGTTCTATTACAAACTTTGCTTTAATGTAGACATTCTGCAGTGCTGTGGTTTTAATAAGTGTGTATGTGTCTACATGCATACACACACACACACACACACACACACGTATATATATTTATATAGCTTTATCATCTATATATATATATATATATAGATAGATATAGATATATGTCAGTGTGTTTGGTAATGCATTCCATTGGTCAATAAATGGATGTACAGGTTTGTTTGAACAGATAATTCATCAGATTTGTGCTTTGTCATAAGAGGTAAGTGGGATGTATATTAGGGGAGTGTGTGTGTGTGTGTGTGTGTGTGTGTGTGTGTGTGTGTGTGTGTGTGTGTGTGTGTGTGTGTGTGTGTGTGTCAATGTTTATGGCTTAGGGTTAGAGTAAGGGGTTAGATAAGGGGATAGATTTAGTGAATGTGTGATTGTGTGTGTTTTAGTGTTAGGATAAGGGTTAGGTAAAGTGATAGTTTTAATGATGTATGTATTCCTGCATGTATTCTTGGTGCCTGTATGTGTCTGAGACTGTCGTGTTTTCTGGTAGTGTTATAAAAAGTTTTTTTTTTTTAAGTTAAGGCGTAGGATTAAGGACAAGTTTGGGTTAGCCTCATTGCTCCACCTTAGGAATGCATGCCAACCCTAACACTGCTCCTTCCCCTGTCTCTAACCCTGTGCCTTAAAGTGATTTAGTCATATATAATTTTTACCTTTGTTCTACATCAGGTAGTTAGGAAGTGCTGAACTACATTTTTTGCACCACATATTCGGGAGCTGCTTTTGTTTGGGGAAAAACATTTTATAGTAGCACTTCGTGTATGATTATGTCATTAAACTTAAAGTAAACTTTAACCACAGGAATATTATGGCAATGTAAGCATAAAGTGTGTCCATAGACTAATGAGTGCACTGCATGCATGCTTACCCATTGAAGTCTTTAAATGCAGTGCTGTCTACAGTGATGTCAGGATGGACTACACTAAATTTATTTGGGCCAGGGTTTAATAAAAAGTATATAAAGCTTTTTAGTAAAAAATGGCCCTAATAAATACTACATTAGAATGACATAAATGTGTCATGTCCCTTAACTCACTAGATGATGGAATGCATCCGTCATCATGACCAGATTACTATTAGCGAGATAAGATTTCCCTTTGTATGTACAAGGAAGTTAAGTGAGTTGCTCTGAGTCACAAAACATGTAAACAGAGGTTGTTGAGCTCAAACATCCAACGGTTCCCTCTGTGGCATCAGTTGTAACCTGGCCAAAGCTGAGTGGTATAGTGTGTCAAATCCCTAACTCTGAATATAGGCTTGTTGTACCCTCACTGCATGCTCACATTCTGTCTCCTTCACCTATCTGGCTGAATCAGATCATGTGTCTTTTACCAGGTGCTATCAAAATAATTCTTACTGCCAAAACTACTGGATGCATTATAACAGCAATTTAGGAACACATTTGGTTTTGTGCTAAATCTTGTAGAGCATTTTAAAACACATTTATAAACAATGTTGTGCACAACAGCTGCTTGAATATAATGGTCTCTTGATACAGCATTTATCTCCTTGAGCTGATTGTCAACAACTGAAATATGCTTTCCCTTTATGAATCAGAGGTGGTTACCATGGAAAATATTGTGATATCATAAGAATGAGATTGTATCATGTGCAGAAAACAAAGGAGATAAAGATCACAGTTCAGCAATCTAGTTTTCACACAACTTTCCTTATAAAAAGGTAAATACCACTTAACATGAAAAAGATGACAAATAATGTTTTACTTACCTTTAAGTAAAAGTCAAGTACAGTCTAGGCTCAGTTATTGATTTATTGAGACTATATTTTTATCTGATTACTTTAGTCATCTCTCTTATTCCCTGTCTTTTCCTAACTATGTTGATTAGTTCATTCAGATTGAAATCACTAACTTTGCATTGTGCAGTAAATAAGTATGCTAATAAAATGACATCAGTTGCTTTTGATTCTTTGGAAACAATAAAAAGTGCAATACATGCCTGTAGTCAACAACTCACCAAAAACAAAAGCATGTACCAAACGGAGGTTTGGCTGACAAATCCTTTTATTAAAAAACACAAATTAAGCACTATCGCCCCTCTCACCAGGGGACTTCATCAGAATAAAATCCACAAGTTCTCACAAGTTTAAATCCCTCAAATGATCTTGCCATTGGTGCATAAAAGCCAATGAATAAAAGTTAATAAATAAATAAATTTGTGTTTTTTAATAAAAAATGATTTGTCAGCCGAACCTCCATTTCAGTATGTGTTTTTATTTCTTACAGAAAATATGTGCTCCCATTTATTTCTCTTATTTCATAAAAAAATCTGCTACTTAAGCCTATAGCACAGACAGAACTGAAAACAAACCCTGGCTATACACTTGCTCAAATGTTTTCATTTTGTAAAGCTAGAAGACAGGTTACTGGTACAGTCAGTTCCCCCATTATTAGTAGTAATCTTGCATGAGCTGGAGCAGGGAAGAGCTCCAAACTTTTCTGCAATAAGCAAACTAGACTATCTGACACAGCCTTAGGGTACCAGTGCGGCTCATTTTTCATACAATGTATGAATTTTAACCAGGCACTGAAGTAGTCTGATATCAGTTAGAATATACCAGCATCTTTTAGTTTACAAAACAGCCATTTATATCAAGGTGAATTAATGCTTACAGTACAATACAGAGTAGCATAAAAACACTGCACAAACATAGTTACACTGTGCTACAGAATAACATAAAAACACACTCATATACCTCTCAACTGTACAGATTTTTGCAGAATGTGCAGATGTTGGCCTCATATTTTTGGTCTGTTTGGTTTTCTGGCAAATTAGTGGTAAACCATTAATGATTGTAGTTAGAAAATAATGACAGACATTTGAGTTTCAGACTTCATATCCTTCAGAAAATGCATGCTAATACAAACTGTTATTCTACCAACTTTCTAAATTTCCAAGCACAATATTTAAATTTGTCCCTATTTCTGAGACTTTGTCCCACTTTTATTTATGGCTTTGTCCAGATTACTTGTTCTAAGAATTTAGAGGTACGACCATAGTTACACTATGATACAGAATAACAATTGTTACAGTGTGATACAGAATCACATAAAAACAATGCAATAACATTATTACAGTGGGATACAGAATCACATAAAACAATGCAATAACATACTGTAGGTCACAGGTTCATAGACTCATAAGTAAACACTAGGCTAGCTGTCCTTGTGGGTCATTTTATCCCAGTTATTTTCATTGGGAGTAATATATACTTATCAACGATGAGATGGGTAAGGCCAATTTCACTTTTTATGCTCAAAATAACCTACACCATTTGTTTAGAGATTGGTCTTACCCATCCCATAATTGAATGATGTCTTATTCCTAATGAAAATAACTGGGATAATGCCATAGATAAATTGAGGGGATAAAACAAATAGAAGCTGCCTCTGTCCCACAGTGGGCAGCCCTGGAGTAAATGTTCTGTTTCTTGTCCATAAATCCAAGTCGTGCTTGAATATGGACAGAGATTAAATTTGTTTTATGTGGATGGGAAGTCTGTTCAAGGGCAGTGGTATCCTCTGCAAAATATACCTGTCCCTCCAAACCATTCTGTTGATGTTGCAGAAGAAGTTTACATCCCTAGACAGAGTATTTTTAATCCCACTTGACTTGCTGATGTGCAGAAAATCCATCAGTATTGGGTTGAATGACTCCTTGTATGTCAGACACATGTCACATCTTAGCAGTCTGTAGGATACTGAGTATAGTGACAAGGCATTGAATCGGTCCATG
Organism: Protopterus annectens; assembly: GCF_019279795.1. Lineage (NCBI taxonomy): Eukaryota > Metazoa > Chordata > Ceratodontiformes > Protopteridae > Protopterus > Protopterus annectens. The sequence goes on from NC_056746.1 coordinate 761,030,901, forward strand.
TCAGACATGATGTCTAGGCCTTGTATCCTTTTAGTAAGATATCTCTGTGGGCATTACAGTTGTATGTTTCTGGACAGATACATGCCAAAGGGGGCATTATACTCAATGACTGGGCTAATAAGTGCCGAGTAAAGGGGGGCAATGATATCCCTAGATCCAGATGTGATCCATTTATAAGCTGTGTGATATAGAAAGACTTTCTTACAACAATGGACACATGTTCATCAAATGTTAGGTCATTGTCCACATAAGTTCCCAAATCCTGAACAACTGGATCAGCTCTTAAGGTCATATTGTCAGTGGGGTAGTTTTTCAGCTAGATGTCTTCCCAAAGGATATAACAATACATCTTTGGCATTTAGTTTCCATCCATGATTTTGACACCAGTTATATATTTGGAACAAACCCTCCTGCAGGATGGCTATGCCATTTAGTGAGTCAATGATTGCTCCTAGTTTGAAGTCATCTGCAGACTTATCCAGATCCATTTCCATCCATGTCAGAAAAGTAGGTGACACACAGGAGAGGTCTCAACATAGAACCCTAGGGGACTCCACTGATGACTGATTTATCTGTGAACCAGTTGGCAATCCATCAGGTGATATTGGGGATCATTCCCATTTTATTTAGCTTTTCTACTATGCCTGAGTGGGGAAGTGTTACAGTGTTGTACAGCTTAACATAAGAGCAATATAATAACATAGCTACAGTGTGAAACAGCATAATTTAAAAGACAATGCTTTAACATAGTCATAGTCATATATGGAATAGCATAAAAGCATGCCCTAAACTAGTTACAGCACTATACAGAATAAAATAAAAGCATGGCCTAAAATAATGGCGGCGCTATACAGAATAACATAAAAACAATGCACTAACATAGCTTTAGTGTGAAATGTATAAGAAAAACAATGCATTAACATAGTTACAGTGTGGTATAGAATAGCCCCCCCCCCCAAAAAAAAAAACCTGCTAAACCATAGTTACATTGAGATACAGAATAAGAAAAAGAATGTGTTAACATAGTCACAGTGCAATACAGAGTCACATAAAATACCACAAGATAATTACAGGGTGATACAGAATAACAAAATAAGGTATTAAAATAGTTACACTGCAATAAAGAATAACATAAAAACAATGAACTAAACTAGTTACAATATGATACAAAATAACAAAACCACTGCACTGACAGAGTTACTGTGCCATACAGCATGCCCTAAGAACAATGCTCATACATAGTTACAGTGTGACACAAAATAATATAAAAATGCAGCACTACAGAATAAAATAAAATCAATTTATCAAGATAGTCAGTACATAAAACAATACAGCAACATAGTTACAGTGCAATACAGAATAACAATAAAAATATAATAACATAGTTACAGTCCAATTCAGAATAACATTAAAAAAGAAAAAAAATATACTAGCATAATTACAGTCCGATATAGAATAAAATAAAACAAAGTAGTAACATAGTTACTGTGCCATACAGAATAACATAACAACAATGTACTAACAGTAACATCATGATACAAAATAACATAAAAACAAATACTAATATAGTTACAGTACAATACAGAATAACATAAAAATGCACTAAAGTGTTAAAGTATAAAACAGAATAACATAAAAACAATGCATTAGCATAGTTATAGTGTAATGCAGACTAACATAAAAATATTGAGCTACAGAATAACTTAAAAACAAACACATCATAGCTATATTGTTATACAGATAAACAATGCTCCAACATAGTTATAGTACAGTAATGGCGAACCTATGACATGCATGTCAAAGGTGACATACCAGTGTTCACCAACACCCAAGTTACCAAAGAAACAGAATGAACAAAAATGCAAGAAATTGATGTTAATCAAATCAAATGCAATGTGTTTCATATTTTTTCAGTTCAATTTAAAATTACCATTAAAAGTAAGGTAATTTTTGGTGCACTATTTTAAGCCCAATTATCAGTGCACATATTATATTATCTACTGTAAGTCATTGATTTTTCTTTTACTTTTTAATACATAGCAGCACACATGAATGGACTGCATTTTTTTAAATAAATGAATATGTAAAAAATTGTCTCTCTTTTGTCGGGGAAAATGACATGGATGAACCAATGAAGTGCTACCCAAGAGGATATATGTAGATAGAATGAAAAGAAAAAATGTTAATATAACATGAGTGTTATCAATAAACAATAAAGTGATTACCCAGCCAATGGACACAGCAAACTTACTTGCAGAAAAAGTTTGTGGAAACTTCACACTAAGCAAAGGCATGTCTGAGTGCTAGAAACACAAGGGAAGACATGCCATATAAAACTCCAGGAATGAAAACTCTTGCCATAATGGAGATTAATAACTGAAGTTCATTAAAACCAGATTTTTTTCTAAATTATTTTATTGAATGTTTATTTAAAATTCAAAATCAACTACATAAGCCATATTGAAATACAAGAAGTAAAATCATTCAGTAAATAACCTGCAAGGTGAAACTAGATGTGTAAATAATCTGCAAATAAGTATCCTTCAAAGTAATGCCTAATACAGGAGACACTGTGAACTGCACACTCAAGAGGAAACACTACATGGCCTACAAATAAACAAGCGATACGTTCAGTCCTATCAAAATTAATTATACACCTCTTCAAGGACCTTCTCCTCCTCTTTTTGAATCTTACCACTGAAGCAGCCAATTGCCATGGTACGACAGGCCTTGATTTCACTGGGGTACTTCAAATCCCAGTACCAGTTAAGAGACCACTTATCACATTTACCCTTTACCAGTCCTTTGGATAGTCATTTTTGAATTAATTAATGTTTGTTGAAAAGCTAAAACGACCTCAATACCTCTCATATTGATGTGTGTGAAATCCTACAGAGCTGGTAATACTCTGTTCCTAGTCATAGTCTGTTTTACTCATGTATCTCTTTTGAACTCAACCCACTTACCCCATCTCTCACCTTTTCTTGCACTTCCACCTGTTTTGCTCATCTGCAAATATTCATTAGCAATTTCTTTACATCTCCCCAGCTCTCCAATATTCTCACCCCATTTGCAGCCTCAAGCAATTGTCTTTGTGATGATCCTCAAAACTAACTATTTTGAAAGCACTTGTCTCCTAACTTTTCTCAATAAGCAGTGAGTATAGTAACAGTGACATAACAACTGGAACTGAGATCTTTAGAAAAGGGTAGGAACAAACTACATAGGAAAAATGGGAATTGTGGGAATAGTGCATATGGGGAGAGAGATGAGGTTTAAAAGAAGGCAGGACTTAAATGATCTGTAAGTGATGAATAATGTTTGCAACTGGGAGTATGCCAGTATAGTTTGTGATGTAACATGCTTGCAATAGGATTGTGTCAGTTTGTTTTCATTTATATGAATGTATAATTGCTTATATCACAAGCGATGGTTTAATACAGATGTTTCTTGTTTAAAAAAGGGGCAGGAATTGAATAATTTTTGTAATGTTGCTTAGGTTATATGATATATAGCAATATATGTGAAGTGTAATATTTGTTGATAATAATTTGTTAATACAGTTTGATTACTTTTGTATAAATGCAAAATTGCCTATGTCACAAGTAATAATTCAATAAAGGTGTGTGTTAAAAAATGTTTTCTTTTGAAATATGCAAGTAGCTAATCACCCCTCATCTCTCTCTCACATAAATCAGGGTGTAATTTTCCCTAAAACATGCCACCTACCCACTGCCTCCTTCACATCCCACCAGTTTTGCTTGTTGTCTGTCTCCAGCTCCCCACATTTTCAACAGTTCACATCCTCCATCAGCCTTCAGCCTTCACCCAGTTGTGCATATGATACCATCTGTGCAGTAACCTAATCTGTAGATCTGCCAATATTCCCAGTCTTCGAAGTGGTAATGCTGCAACTCAGCCTTCATTCCAAATATCTTCAACTATCAGGGTCTATCATCCTGCAATCACTTATCCTTAATATCTTACAACTCTTGTTATGGTCTGTTTCTCCCATTTCTGAGTAGGTAATCCATTTGCCCTGTCTTGACTTCAGCTCTACCTTCCCATTACAAACCCTCACTTGTCCTCCTTCATTTTTTTATTTGGTGCCTCATCCAAGTTGCCTGAATCTCTTTATATAGTAGCCAGTCCCCAGTATCCGCTACACACTTATTTTGCACTAAATCAAAATCTTGAAGTACTCCTTACAGTTCCATTGCAACAAATTAATTCACAGGTTTCAACACTCCCACCTTTTTTCCCAACTATTTATCTTAGCATCAAAGATTTTCTGCTTATCCATTTTAAATAGTCTAGTTATCCTTAGTGTGCTCTGGGATGTAAAGTCTACCTCTCTCACCACCTTCCTTCTGTGTTTCTTGCCCATGTCCCTCTCTAACATGTCTGGTAGACTCCCATTCATGTCCTCAGTGTCTCAGCTACACCTATGTCTATTCACTCACCTTAAGTAATGTGTTATTCTTAACAGTGCAATATGCCTTGAAATCTGGCATTGAGCATCCTCCTAATACACTACATCCACTTGTCTTTCCCAGTCCATCCCCACCTTTCCTCTTGCAGACAAAACAACACATTTTCTGAATTTCCTTTATTATCCAGTTTGGCAAACTAGTGTTTACATGCTTTACAGATTTAACACCAGAGGGAGAATCAAGACCCTCACCTCTTCTGTTCTACAACCAAATGAGCAAAATGTTCTTGGCCACTTGTCTAGTGGTTCAATCTGTGCTTTTGAGCTACTTCCAATTCCTCAATCTAATCTCTGTGACTTTAGGAAATACCCTCATCCTTAAGTATTTCATTCCTCTTTTGGCCCATAGCAACCCCACTGTCTTATTTTCTTATATTGTAAGCCAGTGACCCTCACCATAGACTTTTGTGACTAAAATGTTAGGCTGGTCTCCTTCTCAAGCTCTTTAAACATATCTATGATCCTTCAGAACATCCCTTGTACATCTTTGAATAAAGCATACACTCATCTGTAAATGGGATAAAACTACTATGCCTCTCTTAAATCCGCCACCTTTCCAAATAAACATCTGTCCTTACTACTACTTTCCATAACCAATAAAAATAGTCTTGGGATGGGAGAATACTTCCTGGTACCCTGCCCTAACACAGCCCTGTCAGACACCTCTACATTTATTATAACACTCACACTAAGTTCCTTATTTATCCCTGTAATAGCTGAAAGAATCTTCTTTCCTCCACTACTTGTTTTACAGTGTCAAACAAAAAATCAAGTACACCATGTCAAAGGCCTTCTGACGATCCATTATCCTGGCCTTTGCCTCCTTCACCTTTGAGATGCAGACACATTCTTGAGATGTGGCTGCAGGCCACGATTACACCATTTCATAAAGGGATGAGGATCACATCAAGACAAAACTGTTTTAGATACATCGTTCTGACATGACCAGTATTTTATGCAAAATTGTGGAAAGCACTATGATGGGTCTTATGCAAGTTAATACCGGGGGACATATTTCTGCTAGATACAGAATGTAATAGCTTGTTAAAGGGAGAGCTTGCCTTTTGAATCTCCTGTCATTCTTTAACTTGATGAAGGACTGACAGTGTACGCTGCCTATCTTTACCCTCCTAAGCCATTTGGCAAAGTTTCACATCAATAAATAATGTACAGATTGGAAGCATTAAATATCAATATGTGTATAATTCAATTGTTAAAACACTGGTTAAGCACCAGAACACAGCAAGTTAGAGCAAGTGCAGTATCGCTTTCTACCAATGATATCCCTTCTATGTGCAGTCAGCATGTACTCCCTGTGACTGTGTGGGCCTTTTTGTAAGTTCTGTGATTACCTCCTACATAACATCACAGGTAAAAAAGCAGTACTTCAAACTGTATGTGTGTGTGTTCTGTGTGATTATGTGTGCATCCTGTGATAGACTGCTGTCCCTTACAGGATGAGATTCCCTGTCTTGTGTTGACTTGAGTGTCAGACTAGTCTTGTTTCCCAGAGACCATGAATTTGATAAAGTGGGTATAAGAGAATACATTATACGTTTTCTTGGAGTGACACTCTATAGTGCAGTAACAGCATCTCGAACAGAATTAATGAGAAAGGCATTCCTTTAAAAAAAAAACAGCAGAACAATTTTTTTAACAGCAAATCTTTATCTGAAATGGAGAAATGCTACCCTTCATCAAAAAATAAATCATGGCAGCTGTTTAGGATTATAAGCATGATCACTAAAGTTTGAGCTGAAAAATTGTTAAACTGAAAAGAAACTATGAACCACCAGAGACTATTACTACTAACCCGTGACCAAAGCTTCCACTAAGAAAAAAAGATTGATGTTAAGATTATGGCTGTGACAGGTCATAATGTATTACAAAGAGAGGGGCTTGGAGATTATATGCCAAAACAGCCACTGCAAAATAAAGAAAATGAGCAAGAGATATAAAAGTAGCCAAAGACGACATGAGGATAATAGCAAAGTGTGTAGTTAGAAAAGCAGTAATTCTGCTAGAAAGACTCAAAAGCAAAAAAAGATGTGGTCCTCCAGAAAGCAAGAGAGACTAAGAGATGACTATCAGGCATAAAAAGAAATGAGTGACCTAGATTTCCAAAACATAAAGAAAGATGAAAATGCAGAGGAAGCTTTAGTTTGTTAACCTTTGTGTCTGTACCTGTGGTACGGATGATGCTAAGAAGAGTGGTGGTCACACTATGATGTGGCCTGAAACCATGCTGAATAGGAGACAGACAGACAGAGGGAGAGAATTATGTTCAGAGAGATGTATGATTAGCTGATATTGTATGCAATTTTTCAGAATCTTAGATAGTGAAGATGGTGTAGTTCTTAGCCTATAACTGGAGAGGACAGTGAAATTGCCACCTTTATGACAGGTAAGATGTATACTTTTTACCAAATTCTAAGGCGGAGCACTGCTAATGTGTAAAACTATAGAGCGTGAGGAGAGAAAAGTTGGAGCCCTCATGAAGCCAATGACTGAGTATGATATTGCCTATGGCTTATATCTGTCCAGACACATGCAACAAATGGAAACAGAAAATGTATCCCCGGACTGATCCCTGTACTCGTAATGAACAGAAGAAGATCCTAAATGGCTTTATCCTAAGCATGGGTCCCCTCAAATTATATATGGTATGATCCCAGTTATTCTCATTAGGGGTAATACATAATTATCGACTATCGGATGCATAAGGCCAGTCTCTAACCAAATGGGATAGGTTAATTTGAGAATAAGAATTAGGTAGGCATAAAATGGCCTGCAAGATCAGCTAGTCTAGAACTTATGTATGAACCTATGAACCTATACCTCAAGAACTAAATCAAATGGAAAGCAGAGATTAGTACACCACATGTGTTATATGTACCAAGACCATGCTGAGATATGTCAGTCAGTATTACACGTCAGGCACCATTATCTCAGCATTCATGATAGTACGTGTGCTGTTAGTTTTTCTAACTGAAAATCATGCCTGTTGCAGGTCTGTGCAACAATGTACAAATCCCACTTCACAGTGACTGCGACTACTACTGTGGCCTATGCCACTACCATGGATGACTTGGCTCTATGTACCATCATTCCACATCTCTGGCAGTCCTGCAAAGTCACAGTGTCCTGTACTCATAACTGTCTGTGATACTGCGTTGCTGATGATTGTGTGTGATGGTGTGATTACTACCTGTTATGATGAAATTTATGCATGTGCTTTTGTTTTTCTTATGTTAGCTAAGCTAATCCAAATGAGCATGCAGTGACACAATTCCATTATAAGATTTGCTTATACATGTTTGCAATGAAACATCTATAAAGACTGCCACTCATTAAGTATATGTCTAACCCTGTAGTTATTACAAATATTTATGTTTGTATTATCTAAGCAGCAGGTCAGCTAAAAGCAGTAGGATAAAATGTGTCAGTGGGTATTGCAGGCAATGTATGGAGACGACCTTTATACCACAATTCACTGTAACTCCTAGCCAATCAGAAAATAGGTAATAGAGAAAAGAGCTGTTCAGGCATGTGCTGGAAATGTGGCTGCAGATGCAAAGAACTCCAGCAGGTTGTATGGGATCTAGATATGTCTATCCATTAAAGTGTTATAGACATACTTAGGCATTCCGTAGGACTTGGGTGCACTGCAAAGATCCAGAGGTGAAGAAAATGAATGGTTCCATCAGTGCTAAATTGTGCAGGCAACATTTCACATTACTGCTACAACATGATCCAAGGAACACATTTTCAAGTCTCTACAGCTACTGATTCTTGTTAACAACAGCCTATATAGTGGCATTCACAGAGGAGCATGAACAATCAGAGCTAAATGAGAATGGCTTTGTTGTACCCACTAAAAGCTTCACGAGCATGAACTGTGACATCGTCTTCTGTTGTAATGCATTCAGGCTTTTTACATATTTTATTTTCTCAGAGGTACCTGTTTGCACTGTACTGCACAGTCAATGTTTGCTATCAGTTTTATATTTTGTTTCTACACTTATATCTGCATTATAAAAATGTAGATGCCTGCATACAGAAACCTAACATGCATCTAAGCTAAGGTAGTAAGGAAATCATTTTATGTTGCTCAGTTTATAAGCAAGGACATGGCATCTTCTTCCAAAGAAGTGATCATTCCAGTCTATTCAGCCCTAATTGGGCCAATCATTGAGTACAACACCCCCTTAGGTACAACAGGCACATGCAACAACTGGAATGGCCACAGAGGTTCCTCACAAAAAGAATATAGGACACAATCAGCATGTCCTATACATATTGGCACAAAGCCCTATCTCTGTACTTTGTTTCCTACAGACTGCTGAAAGGTGGTCTATGCCTGGCATACAAGGCATCCATGGATCCTACTGTGAAGTACCTCTTCCATATCTGAGAAATGAACAGCATCAGAATTACTCAGTCTAGGGATTTAAACTTTGCTTGTGACCTGAATAGGATATATTGGAGGGACAAGTATGTGTTTCAAGAATTCCCTTTCTCATTCATGTAAAGCAAATCTCTTCCTTAACCTTATTCAAGAGAAACCTGGACAAGTGGATGGGAAATCTGAAATACACCCTGGGTCTAGCACTTATGTCTGTAATGGACATTGACAGATTATAAATCTTACACTAGCTTACATATACCCCTTAAAATAACCTCTAAAGCAAATAAACTTGCTGTATACATTTGGGATGCTTGGATAGGCTTATAAAGGCTCCATTGGTCATTAACCTAGTTCATACCTTTTAGCATACGAAGCTATGAACTAAGACCATACCTCTCAACCTCTAAGTGCATGAAATCTGAACAAAACTAATAAGACAACAAAGGCCCAAAATCAGGGACAATTTCAATTATTGCTCTTATACATTTAGAACATTGCTAGAGTAACAGCTTGTGCATTGGCGTGATTTTTTTTGAAGGATATGAAATTTGAAACTCAAATGTACACCATTATTTAATGACTTCAATCCTGAATGACTTGTCAGAAAATCACAAAATGTATGTTGAATGGACCAAAAATATGAGGCAAAAATCTGGACATTGCTTGAAAATCAGGACAGTTGAGAAGTATGACTAGATTATTCCAATAATCTGTGTGTTTACAAATCAATAACAAACTCCAAATGAGCACACCACAATATAGTATTAAATAAGTTATACAAGTCATGATGTGTTGTGACTAATGTTGTGCTGTGCATGTATGATGCTTACCAGCAGTAGGCTGGTATGGGATGGTTTCCTCCATTCAAGCATCTCCCACAGGCAGTACTATAAACTGGTAGAAGCAGTGAACAGTCAGTACCCATTAGACAGTTGCTACAATGCCTCATAAACATGTAATGCAATCAGACTGGCCACAGATGGGTGGAGAGCAGACTGTCGCATCATTTTGTCAGAGAGTGGAGGACTAGGGATGGTTGTGGCACTTAGTATTGGAGGTTGACAGCTACAGAAGACTCTGAAGATTTATGAGTGAAGCATTTAGGGTGACACAATGAAGATAGGTTATATGATGGCTATCTAGCACTACTTAGTGAAAGACAGACTTATGTTTATCAAGAAAGATAAGAAAGTTTTAGAGTGTTGCTTTGCCAATTAGTTACTACTAAGCTAATTGTAATGCTGGTTTTACCACAGCTACAGTCAGCTAGGAAGAAATGTCTCCCTGGTTCCTTCTCACACCAGAAGCAGAAGAGCAGATGTAATCCGAAGCTGACTGCGGGGTAGCAGGTAGCAACCACCGTGGTGATCAGCAGTCTGACCCCACATGTTGCTGTGCAGTCTTCTTACAGTAGGAAGGGAGGGCCGTATTTTGATCTAGTGCTCACTAGTATGAGCAGATAATATCTGCTAACCATAAACCTAACCTTGCTACTGTCCTAATCTTAAACCTGTACCATACATTTAAAAAACCCTTTCCATAGCACCACCAATCTTCAGACAAATCTAGTCAAAATGTGTGGTGAGGTTTTGGTGTTCTGATCTCAAAAGCAAATTGTACATTTCCTTTTGCAATCATTTTTGTTTCATGTGTTTTAAGCTTTTCGTTATGGTAAATTCTGAAATGCTGGCAAGCATTGATCACTTTAGTATCTTTGCATTTGCATTTCAATAACTCAACATATGGTCGTAGATCTCTCTCGTGCGCGCGCACACACGCTCACTCTCTCTCTCTCTCTATATATATATATCTATATATATATATATATATATGTGTGTGTGTGTGTGTGTGTGTGTGTGTGTGTATGTGTGTGAGTGTGTGTGTGTGTCTGTGCATGTGTGTGGATCTATGTTAGATAATCAAAGTTCTGAAACTTCGAAATTCATATGGCCAAGACCATATGATTGAAGTTTTGGAAATTTGAACATTAAAAAAATAAATAAATAAATAAATAAAAAAATCTACTTTTAATGTTTTTACAGGGGGGGAAGCCCTCCTGCATCTCCCATGTGGGTGGCTGTGCCCCCCATAACCCCTGCTAATTAAATATACCAACTCTGAGATTGCACTACATTGCGAAAAAGGGTACATTTGCCATTCCATGTTGTACCGTGATCTCCATCCCGACCATATAATTTTCAAAGTTTTGAAACTATATATATATATATATATATATATATATATATATATATATATATATATATTTTTTTTTTTATAGATACACACACACACACACACACACACATATATATATATATATATATATATATATATATATATATATGCATGTATATACACACACACACACACACACACACACACACACACACACACACACACACAAAAACAGAAAGAAAAAGATATATATATTGTATTTACCATACCTTTTTGGTCTAGGATGTGACTGAAGGGAATTCTTGGACCAGTCCACTTATCTGGTTGACAAGTAATGTAAATAATAAACAAACTGCACCCTAGAAAGCCATGTTGCTTCTGTGAATATATTTTACAATCTGATTAAGCAAAAAGTCTTGATGAGAGGGAGTACAGAAGATGTAACCAATTTATCTAGTTTAATCACAAAACAAGAGTCAGATTAACTCACCTCATGAAAAACTGGAAAATCTCTTTGAACCTGTCCACTGAAGTTCCTTATTCCAGTTATGCACTTAAATCATTTAAAAAAAACAGTTGTTAATTGATATTAAATACTTTCTCAGCTGGGGATAGGGATAATAAATATGATTTTCTGTGGTTATCTCTCATATTCTAATGGGGTGGTCGTACAATTTTTAACTGTTTTGAATAATTTGATAGGAAAGCTTCTATATTTGTGGAGGTGGGGAAAATAGATTTTATGATTTGGAAGTAGCTGGTGTACATAAAGATCTATAACATCTTTGGCCTCATTAAAACCTTGTCTCTGTTTTTAGTAGTATGTATGACTGCAGCGTTTTACGCAGAGATGGAATATGTCAGAGCAATTTATGCTGTTAACAATTACCTTTAATAAATTTGCAAGATAATCATCTTATAATTGAGCAAAGGTTCAGCAGTGGCTGGTTCACTGCTTCTCTTCCATGAGCAACATTTGTTATTCGCTGAGCTGCAAAGCTGAAAACATTTTTTCTGCAGTTTTCCTAATATTCCCAAAGGAATTTTACCCCGAGTATTTATGTCACACTAACATTCTCTGACTCTAGAGAAATGCTGAATGCCTGAAACAGAAAGGTGAAAAACAGTAACTTGAAAGATGACTTTTTATGAACATTTTTGAAATGCCAGCAAAATCAAAAGTCTTCTAGCAGCTTTTATAGAACTCGTTATAGCAAAGCAAGAAGTTCACTGCTTTGAGAATTTTAGTAGCGTGTGTGTGTGTGTGTGTGTGTGTGTGTGTGTGTGTGTGTGTGTGTGTGTGTGTGTGTGAGTAAAACATCATTTGACCTACATAAGGTGTACAAAACTTCTCCTGTCTCTTTAGCTATGATTACTGTACCAGCACATACTCTGACCTTTGTTTAGTTGCTTACTTCCAACTGTTCCATTTTTAATTGCCTGTTGAAGATTGCAGAAGTGTACTTAATTAAAGTATTATAAGACTCCTTTTCTGCTTTCTTTATGTAGGAAAATGCTGTTAAACATATAGTTGCACACACTCCTGAGACACTCCACGTCTTACATTTATTACACAGGTCTTAACTCTAACTCTGCTTCTTCCTGAATACCAGGGTTACAGTCTTCCTTGTACCAATATTTTAATATCTTCACAGAAAGTGAGCACACATAGTTGTTCCTTTTCTAGCAAAACCTTTCAACAATGCAGTAATAATGGTCTCATTATCTAAAGATATCTGACAAACAGTGGATTAGAACAAATAATTTCAATGTTACATATTTAACTCTAATAAAAGCAAAATGGTAAATCAATGTATGTTCCATGTTGAGTAATCAATGTTTTTCAACACATATTTTCAGTACAAAATTAACATCCTTCAATACACTTTTTTAAAAGCTATTGATGAAGCCAACCATATTAAATGTTAAATAAATATCTTGTTTTTTCTTTTAACTTGGGGCCACAGAAAATGTGTCATTAAAAAGGGTATTTGGATTCAAGGCAATGACTTAAACATCTTTATTTATAATAGATTTTTTATGTGTTAAGTTAAATTGTTTTGTAGGAACATGGTATATTTCCTAATTATTGTTTCATTGCTGAGAAGCTTATGCAACTTCAGCAGCAACTATTACTATACATGACCACATCAGCCCACACTGGTACGTCAAAATATAACCTCACCAGCAACTGTGAATATACTACAGTGTGATTATACCAACAACCAGGGGTGCATCTTAACACAACCTCAGCGAAATACTACAACATGAATACACTAGCCACAACTGGTATATTGCAACACAAACTCACCAACAACTGCCAGTGTACTACAACATGAATGCAACAGCCACCAGTGATACATCTAACACAAAATCTGACAGTATACTGCAATGTGATTACACCACCTACCACTGGAACATCATTGTGATTACACCTGCCACCACTGCTACACCACAACACAAACTCACCATATCTGCCAGTATACTGCAGTGTGATTTCACCACATACCACTGGTACATCACTGTGATTACACCTGCCACCACTGGTACATCACAGCACAACCTGGCCAGAAACTGCCAGGATACTACAACATAATCACAGCGGGCAGCATTGGTACATACAACACAACTGCACCAGCAAATGCCAATATACTACTATGTAATTCCACAAGCTGCCACTGGTACATCAATGTGATTACACCTGCCACCACTGGTACATCACAGTACAACCTCACCAGCAACTGCCAGTATTCTACAATGTGATTACACCAGCAACCGTTGGTGCATCATAGCACAACCTCACCAGCAACTGTCAGTGTACTAAAGATGAATACAACAGCCATCACTCGTGTATCACAACATAACCTCACCAGCAACTGCCAATATACTACAATGTGATTACACCAGCCACCACTGGTATATCACAACACAGCCTTACCAGCAGCTACCAGTGTAGTACAACATATGTACACCAGCCAGCAGTGGTGCACCATGAGATGGCTCATGAGCAATCACTGGTGCACTGCAACAAGACTATATCAGCTACCACTGGTATAACATAACACACTATGGCAACACCAGGTACTAGTAGTACTCTTCAATACAACAAAACACAACTCTACCTGCAACCATTAGTGTACTGAATATACCTGCACCAGGTACTATGATGCATCACAATACAACCATAACTGCATCCACATGTACACTAGAGCATGACCATAGCAACTAGCTGTTGTACACCACAACCCAATCGCACCTGCTGTACTACATTGAGACTGGACCAGCTACATCTGGTATTCCACAATACAACTGAACATGCAACCAATGGTGTACTTAACATGAATACAACTCCTGTCACTGGTGCCTCATAATGAAGCCATACCAGAAACCACAGGTGCAACCCAGGATGACTACAACATGTACCACTGGACCATTATAGTCTCACTACATGACCTAACACCAGTGTATCACAAAATGTGAATACAGTAACCATTTGAAATGTTAGGACCTGTTAGAGTGAATCCCAAAACACAGAGACTGAATGGTGAAAAAAAACAGACTTGCATATAAAAGTCCAAGTTGATCTTTTTATGGAATATTCCTTTTTCTCTGTGGTGTGGTGATCTCAGAGTTGGTATATATAAGTTCAGGATTCTGTCTTCTCCTGTAGTTTCATTCTTTCATTCTTTTTCAGCTTGTCACACATTTCAGTAGGGAGACTCAAATTTACCAGCTATCACTGACGTACCATGGTGCCGGCAACAAGTGGTGCATCATAGAAAAACTGTGTAGCTCTCCATTGGTGAATTAAATGTCTTATCCACACAACTACAAGATTATTATTTCACCAATTAGGTACAACACAACTGCAGCAGCAACCACTGATAAAGCACAATGATTGCACCGTAACTTAAAGATGCACAATGCAACCATATCATTCTCTAATAGGGTACCATAGAACTGCAGTGCAGCACAAGTAAGGCAGCAGGTAGGGTACCACAGAACTGCAGTGCAACACAAGTAAGGCAACAGGTAGGGTACCACATAACTGCAGTGCAGCACAAGTCAGGCAGCAGGTAGGGTACCATAACACTGCAGTGCAGCACAAGTAAGGCAGCAGGTAGGGTACCATAAAACTGCAGTGCAGCACAAGTAAGGCAGCAGGTAGGGTACCACATAACTGCAGTGCAGCACAAGTAAGACAGCAGGTAAGGTACCATAAAACTGCAGTGCAGCACAAGTAAGGCAGCAGGTAGGGTACCATAGAACTGCAGTGCAGCACAAGTAAGGCAGCAGGTAGGGTACCATAAAACTTCAGTGCAGCACAAGTAAGGCAGCGGGTAGGGTACCATAAAACTGCAGTGCAGCACAAGTAAGGCAGCAGGTAGGGTACCATAGAACTGCAGTGCAGCACAAATAAGGCAGCAGGTAGGGTACCATAAAACTTCAGTGCAGCACAAGTAAGGCAGCAGGTAGGGTACCATAAAACTGCAGTGCAGCACAAGTAAGGCAGCAGATAGGGTACCATAAAACTGCAGTGCAGCACAAGTAAGGCAGCAGGTAGGGTACCATAGAACTGCAGTGCAACACAAGTAAGGCAACAGGTAGGGTACCACATAACTGCAGTGCAGCACAAGTCAGGCAGCAGGTAGGGTACCATAACACTGCAGTGCAGCACAAGTAAGGCAGCAGGTAGGGTACCATAGAACTGCAGTGCAGCACAAGTAAGGCAGCAGGTAGGGTACCACATAACTGCAGTGCAGCACAAGTAAGACAGCAGGTAGGGTACCATAAAACTGCAGTGCAGCACAAGTAAGGCAGCAGGTAGGGTACCATAGAACTGCAGTGCAGCACAAGTAAGGCAGCAGGTAGGGTACCATAAAACTTCAGTGCAGCACAAGTAAGGCAGCGGGTAGGGTACCATAAAACTGCAGTGCAGCACAAGTAAGGCAGCAGGTAGGGTACCATAGAACTGCAGTGCAGCACAAATAAGGCAGCAGGTAGGGTACCATAAAACTGCAGTGCAGCACAAGTAAGGCAGCAGATAGGGTACCATAAAACTGCAGTGCAGCACAAGTAAGGCAGCAGGTAGGGTACCATAGAACTACAGTGCAGCACAAGTAAGGCAGCAGGTAGGGAACCATAAAACTGCAGTGCAGCACAAGTAAGGCAGCAGGTAGGGTACCACAGAACTGCAGTGCAGCACAAGTAATGCAGCAGGTAGGGTACCATAAAACTGCAGTGCAGCACAAGTAAAGCAGCAGGTAGGGTACCATAAAACTTCAGTGCAGCACAAGTAAGGTAGCAGGTAGGGTACCATAGAACTGCACAGGGGCGGCTCGTGGCATCGGGCTGCCGGACTGCAGCCCCCTCAAAATAAAAAATATAAAAAAAAAATTTTTAGTCCCGACTACTGTCGGTCTATGTGCATGCTCCAGGCAGTCCGGCAGTCCCCATAGGGGGACACAAGGAGATGTCTGTGCACAGACTCGCTGGGATTATGTGTCGGGTCCGACAGTCTCATCGTCGGGAAGGAGCTTTGCTTGGGATCTCGTCGGGAAGGAGCTTTGCTTGGGATCTTGCAGGTTGATGTACGTTAGCTGGATATATTATGGAGAACAGACAGGTAAGTGTATGGTGCTTTTTACTTTACAATGTTTATACTGGTGTGTGTTAGCTGAATATATTATGGTGCTTTTTACTGGATTGACGTTATGGTGTGTGTGTGTGTGTGTGTGTGTGTGTAAATGCCCCAGGTGCTCATGGTGGTGTGGTAGGGAATACCTCAGGCTTGAACCCTGTACCCTGTATGCAGGTGTTAAAGACTTGAGTTCCCTACCCACCAACATTTGTAAAAAAATTGCAGATTTTTGCCTCATATTCGATCTGATCTGTTCCTCATAATATCTGTGGTTTGTAAATGTTGCAATGCTTGATATTTGATGGTGTAGTAGTAGCATTGTTGCCTCACAGCTGTAGGTTCTCAGGTTTGATTCTTGGCTGGGGTTCCTTCTTTGTGGGGTCTGTTATCTTCTCCCTGTGTTTGTGTGGGTTTGCTTTTATTTGATGTTGCACTGGTAGCATTGTTGCCTCACAGCTGCAGGTTCTCAGGTTTGATTCTTGGCTGGGGTTCCTTCTTTGTGGGGTCTGTTATATTCTCCCTGTGTTTGTATGGGTTTGTTTTTATTTGATGGTGCACTGGTAGCATTGTTGCCTCACAGCTGCAGGTTCTCGGGTTTGATTCTTGGCTGGGGTTCCTTCTTTGTGGGGTCTGTATCTTCTCAATGTGTTTGTGTGGGTTTGCTTTGTGTCCTCCCATGTTACAAAGACATGTCTGCATTATTTCTTCCCGGCCTCTGCTGAAAATTGTTTTTTGTTCCAAGTCAGACTGTCCTGATTACAAAATGTTAAATAAAATTGACAGGCATTTGAATTTCAGACTTAAGGGTTTCTGAATGTTTAATTCCTTGCATATTTGATGGTGCAGTGGTAGTATTGTTGCCTCACAGCTATAGGTTTTCTGGTTTGATTCTTGGTTGGGGTGGCTTCTGTGTGGAGTCTGCATCTCCTCCCAGTGTTTGTGGGGATTTGCTCTGGTGCCCTGCCATTTTACAAAGACGTGTCTGCAGTATTAATCCCTGCGGCTCTGCTGAAAATTGTTTTTGTTCTGTCAGCAGTAAAATTGACAGGCATTTGAATTTCAGACTTCAGGTTTCTGAATGTTTAATTCCTTGCATATTTGATGGTGCAGTGGTAGTATTGTTGCCTCACAGCTATAGGTTTTCTGGTTTGATTCTTGGTTGGGGTGGCTTCTGTGTGGAGTCAGCATCTCCTCCCAGTGTTTGTGTGGATTTGCTCTGGTGCCCTGGCATTTTACAAAGACGTGTCTGCAGTATTAATCCCTGCATCTCTGCTGAAAATTGTTTTTGTTCTGTCAGCAGTAAAATTGACAGGCATTTGAATTTCAGACTTCAGGTTTCTGAATGTTTAATTCCTTGCATATTTGATGGTGCAGTGGTAGTATTGTTGCCTCACAGCTGTAGGTTTTCTGGTTTGATTCTTGGTTGGGGTGCCTTCTGTGTGGAGTCTGCATCTCCTCCCTGTGTTTGTGTGGATTTGCTCTGGTGCCCTGTCATTTTACAAAGACGTGTCTGCAGTATTAATCCCTGGGTGTCTGCTGAAAATTGTTTTTGTTCTGTCAGCAGTAAAATTGACCGGCATTTGAATTTCAAACTTCATGTTCTTCAGAATACATAGTAGCACAACCTTTTTTTCTAGCAATTTTCTAAGTTTATAAGATGAATATTTTAAATTTGTCCCTATTTTTGGGACTGTATTCCCCCATTATTGGCTTCGTCCAGGTTTTTGTGCTAAGGTTGACAGCTATGGCAAGAACTGAATTCACTGAATATGTCTGAGGGCTGTATTCCCTCATTACTGGGTTTGTCCAGGTGTTTTGTACTAAGAGGTTGACAGCTATGGTGAGAACTGAATTCACTAAATGATAGCCATTTAAGTTGCAGTCTTCCTCTCTTTTACAAAGCAGCTGATGTGGCGTAGTGGTATGTTACTCTGACTCTTTTTTGCTCAGGGACCTTGGCAGTAAAATGTATGGTGGCAACACAACATTTTATTCTAGCAACTTTCCAAGATTATACAAGCAATGTTTAATGTGTCCCTGGTTTTTGGGCTTTTGACCCCCCCCCCCCCAATACATTTTGGCTTTTTCCAATTTTCTTGAGCTGCGAAGTTGAGATGCAGTTGAGTATTGAGTAGATTTTACAAGGAGCTGAGAGCTGCAGGGGAATAGAAGTTTAGTGCTTTGCCTAGTTAATACTATAGCACAACAGGTTGTGTACTTGCTTTTGATGCAGAAGGCTGTGGGTTCTACTCCCACAAGGGGTGGATGCTGCCCTACTGAGAATGTTCTCCTTGGTGAAGATACTATGAGTCTGTTATCAGTTTGCCATCCATTTCCTCTTGCAATATTATTACTAGCTTAGCATTTTTTAATGTAATATAGGCAATTTATTCCTGAGGGGCAACAGACACTTTATTTTTCGATGAAACCATGAAATATAAAGGTGATTGCTAGCAGCAACCGCTTCATTAGTTACAGATTTCTTTAATGTGGAATTATTCAGATGACTTACTTCAGAGATTGTGCATATTTACTGATAATGGACTGTAGAATTGTGCATATTTACTGATAAAGGTGGACTGTAGAATTGTGCATATTTACTGATAATGGTAGACTGTAGAATTGTGCATATTTACTAATAATGGTGGACTGTGGAATTGTGCATATTTACTAATAATGGTGGACTATAGAATTGTGTATATTTACTAATAATGGTGGACTGTGGAAGTCTGAGTAGACTTTTTTATGATAAATGTTCTCAACTGGGCAGTTTTGCCATTATGGGTGCATATGGTTTGTTTCATTGCTTACTGGAAAAATGTTCAAAACAAATTTAAAACACCCTCTAACAAGTGTACTGTATTGTACAAGGAATATGATTTTAGTACAATGAGGAAGGTGTATCAAAGAGCACATGTATGTTTCATATGCAAGGGGCCTATGATTTGAAAACAGCCCAAAATTAATCTTTATCTGCCACTGGCAAAATGTATTTTCTTTGAATGTGGGTTTCAATGCTGTTTCAATGAATGTGAGTATCAAGGGCAGAGAAGTTATAATGCTAAGTTTTCATTGTGAGACTGCATTGCTTTGTTTAACAGATGACTTAGTGTTTGTGCTGTAAAATACAAAATAAAACTTTCAAATGAAGTCCAACTCATCATAGAAGTAAAGCAGTATGCACATTAGTGTTTATGGTAAATGGAGTGAAATAGCCAAGTAATGGTTCATTGGAATGGCTGCAGAGGCTCCATTCAACCATTATTTTGTCAGGGGGGAAGGGCAGCAAACTCAGACAGGCCCAGCTGAACTATACCTCCCAACTGTCCAGATTTTCAAAGAATGAATAGATTTTTGCTTCTTATTTTTGGTTTGTTCTTCATACAATTTGTAGTTTTCTGGCAAATCATTTAGGAATTAAGTCACTAAATAATAAGTTTCAGACTTCATAACCTTCAGAAAAATGCATGTTAAAGTAAGAGCTCTTCTATCAACTGTCTCAATTTATACAAGAGCAATTTTTAGTACTGTTTATATGTGCCCCCAATATATTTGGCCTTGTTCAGATTTACTGCATTAACAGGTTGAGAGGTACATGCAAATAAATTGCTTTATAGAATTAGGCATAGCCAACCTCTCAACTGTCCCCAATTTTTGGCTCAAAATGTTGCTCTTCCCCCTAATAATCCCTCCGCAAAATAGCAATTTTGGAAGAAAACATGGAGGGTTTACAATTAAGAAATAACTGTAATAATCAAAGTTATAGATTACTTGAAATGCATGTAGATTCTTTTATTTTGTCAGCTGCTCAAGGTAGCAGTACTAATATTAAAGTGGCCCTTCTTTGACAGGTAGCAGCTGTATTGTGTGTCTATTTTATATTTTTGCATCACATTTTTGGTCCATTTGTCATAAAATTGTGTTTTTTGGCAAATTAGTGACAAATCACTAAAGACTGAAGTTAGAAAATGACAGACATTTGAGTTTCAGATTTTATACCCTTCAGAAAATTCATACTAATGCAAAACCTATTCTATTATCTTTCTAAGTTTATTAGAGCAATATTTAAAAATTGTCCTTATTTTTGGGCCTTTGTCCCGCTTCTGTGTATGGCTTTGTCCAGATTTCTTGCTCTTGAGGTTGAGAGGTATGACAAATGTGTCAGGGCCATCACAGCCAGCCAGAGAGATTTCAAATTGTGACATGCTTGTTGCACCCCACTCCCCCATGTAGTGACTCTGGATGTGTCCAAGCAAGGCAAGGAGTAGTTGTATCTACCTTGGATGGGGAGGACACACTGCATAAGTACTACAGTGGCTTTTCATCTGTCCTTGATTTTGCAGAATGGTCTGGTTTCTGTCATATTTTTGTACTGTTGATTTATGCTTATTACTCAAAGTGCCTGTTGCTCTGTGTTTAAGTAGCAATGCTTTAATGACCATAAGGTAAGCTTGTCTGAGATCGTAAGATGCAAGTAAGCTTTAATAAGCATACTGTTAAAGAATTGCCAACATTGAAAGCCTTTCTGTTGTTGCCATGCAGAGAATACTTGACTAGATAATGTATAAGCCTTGGGTATTAAAGGACAGGATTCCATTATTTTAAAACGCTCATTACACTTGTTGGAGACTACCAGTCATCTCTACAGACTTTACCCGTAAACTAAACAGAATGCCAATCATGTATGGTCCATAACCTGTACAGTAATCCTTTAAGCAATGTATCTTGAGCTTGTTTCTTGTTTGCTTTTCATTTTTTACTTTTATCATGTTTTCCCCATGAAACAAGTTGTCAGGCAGCAGGTCTTTTTTGGATAAGAAACATTTTTACAAGTGGGGGCATCACATAAATTTCTACTTTCAGCATGTTACTTGGTACTTTAATAAAGCTGAATATATTATATATTAGAACTGCAGTGCAAGGAGAAGTGGTTTGAGTTGAGTGCTTCTGGTTTTTCTTATACTTGATTTTGACTGGCATTCCAGTAATGTATTTAAAAAGTAATTTATTTTTTCATGCCTCACAACCTTTTGTTTCCATCTAGATATTAAGTAAGCTGTCATGCAGCCAATGCATTGAAATATTTTTATTCTTCTACACTTATTTTTGTCTTGATTGGACTTTCATAATGATGGTTTGCCACCCAGGGCAGCGTATTTAATTAAAGTTAGTTTTTTGTAGTTTTGTGCATAGCTCCTCCCCTTTCTGGTTAACCACACCCCTTCCCCTTGGCCCCACCCATTCAGCTGTCTCCTGCAGCCCCCCTGTGATTTGAAGTCACCAGCCGCCACTGGAACTGCAGTGCAGCACAAGTAAGGCAGCAGGTAGGGTACCATAGAACTGCAGTGCAGCACAAGTAAGGCAGCAGGTAGGGTACCATAGAACTGCAGTGCAGCACAAGTAAGGCAGCAGGTAGGGTACCATAAAACTTCAGTGCAGCACAAGTAAGGTAGCAGGTATTGTACCATAGAACTGCCATGCAGCACAAGTAAGGCAGCAGGTAAGGTACCATAAAACTGCAGTGCAGCACAAGTAAGGCAGCAGGTAGAGTACCATAAAACTTCAGTGCAGCACAAATAAGGCAGCAGGTAGGGTACTATAGAACTGTAAGGCAGAAGACACAGATGCACTGCAGCTCCTGCTTGTGTTTGTTCAGAACTGTGAGTAAGTATCAGAATGTGAAAGTTTCGGTACAGCTCTGCTATTGACTGCCACGAGTATCTACTGTTTTTTTTTTTTTTCCATAGGTTCATAGTTAATTACTAGGCTAATGGTAAGAGAGCCTTTACAAGCCTAGCCAATATTACTCAGGATGTAACAATGTTATATCTTAATTCACTAGTTATGGAATGGGGTAGTGAGTCTTTGAGTGTTAGAGCCCTGAGTCCTTTTACAGACTGCATCTGTCCATAAGGGATATGGGCAGTACCACAGGAGTGAATTTATGGTTCCCAATCCATTTATTCAAATTATTTTTTAAGAGAGTGAGGGACGAGCTTAGTATTATGAAAATGGGAATTATTCCATAGATGAGGTAACCTTTGAGATATGAATCTCTTTCTCCAGTGAGTTCTGTTAGAGTCACAAATAATGTTCAGGTCCGTGGAACACGTAACTATCATATAGTGTTTTCTTGTGAATATGCAACATTTTTATCAGGGCTAGATAACAGATTGCCTTGTAGGTCAGGCATAAGTCACCTCTCAGTAAATTATATTAGATGGAGTTAAGGAATAGAGGCTTTAGTTGGTCTGCATAAGACAGGTGTCTTATATTTTTTGGTGAAAAACATTTGGGACTTCTCCAATTGGTATAAGTGCCTGGTTAGACACATGCAGAAGAGAGCACTGTACATGATTATTGGCCTAATGAGAGCCAAGGACAAAGGCACGATGACTTGCTTTGATCTTGATGCCATGCCTTTACTTATAAGTTGAACCACACTGAAGGATTTCCTCACTACCATAACTATCTGGTGGTCAAATTTAGGATACTGTCTATCTGTGTTCCTAGGTCCCTCACCACTGGGTCTCATTTAGGGGTATGCTATCAGTATTATAATTTGCAATATATGACTTACTGAAGGTTATGATTATGCATTTTTTACCATTTTGTCTTCAGATCATGGTTTTGGCACTGATCGTTTGTCATTTTTTATAACTGTTTGTACTATGTCAGCATCATTTGGGGATTCAGTTATTGCTCCCAACTTACAACCATTGACAAACTTGGTGAGCCACAGGCCCCCAACATTGGCTGTCACTTGAGAGACATATATATACCAAACAGGAGTGGTCTCAGCACTGAACCCTGTGGGACTCTACTAGTAAAAGGCTTCTTTTTGAAAGTGGACTCACTTATCCAGACAACAGTGAGCCAGTTGACTAACCATTTGATGATGTAGGGGTTTATGCCTAACTCAGTAAGTTTATCAATGATCCCCAAGTGGGGGATTGTGTCAAAAGCTTTGGCCAGGTCTAGATAGGTGGTATGTACAGTTTTACCTTCATCCATGAATCTAGTGACTTTCTTGAAGAGGTCCACCAGATTGAGCAAACAAGACCTCCCTTTGACAAAGCTAAAATGAATCTGGTCCAGTGTTTGGAGATTTCCTATATTATTATTGATCAGGTCCATGATAATTCTCTCCATGACCTTGCAGATAAGACTGGTCAAGCTTATGGGTCTGTAGTTCCCTGGGTCAGTCGATGGGCCGTCCTTGTGCAGAGGGACAATTGTTGCAGTCCTCCATTCCTCTGTGACAAAGCCCATCTGGAAGCTGTGGCTAAAGAGGTTACTAGTGGCCCTGATAGATTCTGTTTTAAGCTATTTAGGCAGTACCCTGGATTGCTGTCAGGACCAATGGAGGTTGTGTTTTTTATGTTAGTGAGCGCAGTAAGGACCTGTTCCCACATAACAACCAGTAGGGGAATGGTTGTGTGTATTTCTTTGGGTGTGCTGGTAGGTGATGGGTGGGAGAAGTTTAAACTGAAACAGTTGGCCAGCAGGTTTGCTATAGTTTAAGGCCGGGTGTAAGTGTCGGTGTTCATGATTAACTTGGCACATTGCTGAAAGTCTTCTGTGAGGTTATGAACATAATTAAAAAAGCCTTATGGTTATCTTTCACCTGGGAGGCTATCTTTGCCTCATAGTTGTTTTGGCAGATTTGACCAGCTGTCTAATTTCTTTGATTAGACCGGTGAGTGTCTTTTTGCACTGTTTTATCTGTTCCTTCATAGCTTTGGAGAGGATTTTTTTCCATTTGTGAATAGCCTATTTATACTAGGTCCACCATGGTGGTTTATTTTTGCTAGCAGTCATAGTTTTGACTCAGACAGAAACCGCCTCTTCTGTGCAGCGATGAATGTGGTTGTAGAGTGCTTTTGTGCAGAGCTCAGAGTAGGCCTCAGTGTCATCCAGGTTTGGAGGGGCTTGGAAGTTTTATAAGCTGTCACTTAGATTGAGGTAATTGGCCTTAGCAAAGTTCTTAACAGGTGTGGAGTTTGATGGGGGGGGGTCTAGTTTAGTTTTAATAGTAAAAGACATAATTTTGTGGTTAGATATTACCTGGGAGAAGATAATGCATGGGAGGGAGCAGAATCCCCTCATGTTCATGAGTACTAGGTAAAAAATAGTCGTACCTCAAGTTGGGGAGATAACTGGTTGCTCTATGGTGTTTGCATTGACGAAGTCTAAAAACATCTGAGCAAGTGAATTTTGAGTCATATAAGTCTCCCAGTTTAAGGAGGGGGTAGTTGAAGTCACCCATAAGTAAGGTGCTAGGCTGAATGTTAAGAGATTCCAGTAGGTTTACTTAGGAGGTGTGGTTTTTCAGATTGATGTTATGGGATCTGTAGCTAGTAAAGATATGTTTGGGAGTTGCACCTATGGTTAGCTGAGCATGGAGCAGCTCAAGTGAGTATGTTTTTGAGCCAGTCTAGCAGTGTACTTGTCCTTTATGAACACTGAGACACCTCCTCCCATTGTTTCAGCCTGAGCTGAGGGGCATTGTAGCCTTTGATAGCTGGGATGCTTTCCATGGTTCTGAACCATGTTTCTATGACTGCACTTATGTCTTGCATTCTCCAGGTTGAGGAGTGTTTCCAGGGAATGCAGTTTTTTATTTAAACTCCAAGCGTTTTGCAGCAGTACAGGTAGTCATGAGTGAGTTTTATTATGCTGGAGAGTTTAACAACCTGACAAAGCCTAAAAAAAGGCAATGTGGAAATAGATAAAGCTTTTTCCAGTATCTGGAAGCCAAATGGTGACAAATGCAAACCATCTTTGGCAAAGCATCATGGTTTGTGGATCATGTCTCCTCAATCTGACAGATATTGGATCACCTTGTTGTGACACTCGAAACTAAGCCAATGTTTGAAGTCAGTCATGTTTTGTTTGTACTGTTGCATTATCATTAGTGAGGGTAGCGACTCAAGGCTAGATGCATACCCATCCAGGACACATATTTAGAGAACTCCATCATGACTCTCTTCACATAGTTCAGTGAGGTATGACTTAGGTCATTTATACCCACATGGACTGTGACTGTTTCATACAGGTACTTGTGGATTACAGACCTAAGTGCATGCTTGCTCTGGCAGATCCTGGCTCCAGACAGATATTGTACTGGTACTTGTGGTTTAAAGACCTAAGTGCATGGGTGATCTGGTGGATCCTGGCTCCAGACAGACAGCTCACTGTGATCATCTCCTTGTTTAGCCTGGTAAGGGAAATAGCAGTATGTTTTACAAATGGAATCCCAAATAAACAGAATGCTTGACTGTGTGGTATGTTGCCTTATGGGCTTGGAAGGCAGGTCAACTATGATTTTCAGAGTTATGTGTTGTGTGAGGTGCTGTATTTTTTGAGTGTGTATGGGGCCACTGAGAGATGCTTTTAGGAGGTCTTGGAGGTTTTGGTAGATTACAAGTGAGTACCTCTTCATATGTTTGCTCCTTAATGTTGTTAGTGAATATTTTGGGTGTAATGCTGACAACCTGGTTTGCATTTTTTGGTGTGTATGTCTGTGAGATGTTTGCCTCCAATGACATTGTGTATCTACATTTCTCACACACTGTGTTTGTCTGTTCTAAAATTAAAAGGTTATCAGTGAACATGAGGCAGTTACTACATTGGCTTAGGATGCCCATATCCACCAGACAGAAACAGAGATGACAGCGAAGCACCTATCCATTATACCAGATCCTTAGTAAATGGGAAGTAGTAGGGGAGATTCACTTAAATGTCTAAATGAGAGTGGTCAGTAGTATACTGTTAGATAACCTGCAGTGGTACTGCCCTCTGTACGATAACCTGCAGTGGTACTGCCCTCTGTACAAGCTGGCAGCTGCTTTTGCAGCTATGAACAGTAGAAGACTATGGAGAGCATTTTCTTATACACAAGCTACAGGGAAATGCATTTTTATACCAGTAGGATGACAGGTTTTATACAGTTCAGAGCATAGGCCAATCAGATAAACACACAATAAAACTTCCACCAGCAGTTTCCAAATTGGATGGGTTGACTCAGCCCTCTGCTCCCACCAGAGTGCAGAATAAAACCCTCTTAATGTAAAACTGGTTTTGAGATCAAGTGCAGTAACAGGTGCTTTACAACAAATGGCAGAACTCCTGCAGTATCAGTAATCCTTGGAAATAAGTTCACAGTGCCTGAGAAATGTTCATAAATAAAGAAATACCAGTACCAACAAGATGAAAGACTTTTACACAGCTTAACCCTCAAACCATTCAGATAAACATAAAATAATCCTTCCACCAGCTGTTCCCAACTTGGATGGATTGACTGAGTCCTCTTCTCCCACCAGAGTGCCGAAAAAAAAACTCAATGTAAAACAAACTGGTTTTGAGCTGAAGAGTAGTAACAGATGCTTTGCAACAAAAGGCAGAACTCCTGCAGTATCAGGAATCTTTGGAAAAAAATTCACAAAGCCTGAGCGATGCTCCCAAATTAGAAAAATATGCACAAACGTAGGAGAACTTTTACAAACACAGAAAAACTCTACACACCTTAAAAGTATTTTGGTAAACACAGGCGAACTTTGGCAAATTCAGAAAAGCTTTTGCAGTATCAGAGGAGGTTAGAAAATATCGGAATACTACCTAAGAGCAGTACAGTAACAAACAGATGGCATTTCTTTAACAAGTGCAGGCTGAAAAACAGTGATAAATTCAATAAAATCATTAAATGCTGCATAAGACTGCCAAATAGCACTGAGATACTTAGAGCAAGTGTGAAAAAAAACATTAGTTACATGACTTTGTAGGTCCATAGATGGTTTTAGAAGCAATCCAATGTCTTGTAGTCAGAGGTCCAAGTGAGGCACAGAGAAACTATGAATAAATTCAGTGATTACATGTATTTTTATGTGTGAAATGACTATATCTAAACTTAAATATGTGTGTGTGTGTATGTATGTGTGTGTGTGTGTGTGTGTGTGTGTGTGTGTGTGTGTGTGTGTGTGTGTGTGTGTGTGTGTGTGTGTGTGTGTGTGTGTGGCCCCTACAGATGATCAAACTTTCAAAAGGCCTACTTTCATATGGCTGAGACCATATTATCGACTTTTGTAAGATGGAACGTTCTGAATGGAGAGCTCGCTATAGCACGGAATGGGAACATTTCCATTTTCCACACTGTAGTGCAATCTCGGAGTTGGTATATTTAAATAGCAGGGGGAGTGGGGGGAGCAGCCCCCCACAGGAGCTGCAGGGGGACTTAACCCCCGCTAGCAATGTGCAGGTAGGTTTTTGTTTCTTTTGGGGTTTTTTTTGCATGTTTGAAATTTCAAAAGTTGAACATATGATCACGGTCATATGGCTTTCGGCTTTTTGAAATTTTGATCATGTATAGTAGACCCATATATATATATATATATATATATATATATATATATATGTATATAAATCTATATATATGTATATATATATATATATATATATATATATATATATATATATAATATATATATATATATATATATATATAACATATATTTATATATATATATATATATATATATATATATATATATGGGAACACTGTATAATCTTGAAATTCTGAAATACCGAATTTCAGAATCCCGAGATCATAAAGCCGAAAGTTCTAAATACCGAAACCCCAGAAGTGGAAATTTAAAAATTCCGACATTCTGAGATGTTGAAGTAGCGATTCTGGTGTTGCGGTGTTTGAATGGAAGTTCAGGTAAGTATGTATGTTTAAGGGTGTTGGTTAGGGGCTTTAGTGTGTGTCAATGTGTGTTGTGACTGTGATGTGTGTGTGCAAGGGGAATGTAGGTGCGTGGTAGTGTTTTCATGTATTTGTCTGTGTAGTGCGACCCTGAAGTTAGTATTTTTAAGTGGGGGGGTGTGGGGGGTGCAGGGGGGGGGGCTTTTCCCTCTGCTTGTATGTAGTGTAGCTTTGTGTGTTTGTTTGTGGGGGGAAGGAGTGTGTTTGTGTATGTGTGTGGTGTCTGGTTAGTGCAGGATTCACGATTTCAAAATTTGCGCTTTTTGGATTTTGCTATTTAGAGCTTTCGGTTTATGTTCTCAAAATTCTGAGATTCGGTATTTCAGGATTTTGGGATTATAAATTGACTCTATAAATATATATATATATATATATATATATATATATATATGTGTGTGTGTGTGTGTGTGTGTGTGTGTGTGTGTGTGTGTGTGTATATAATATATATATATATATATATATATATATACACACACATATATATATATATATACATATATATATATATATATATATATATATATATAGTTCCCCTTTATAATCTCAAGATACTGAAAGCTCAGATTTCAGTATCTCGAAACTATAAAGCCCACAATCCCGAAGCACACAAACACGAAAAACTGAAATCCCGAACATTCACAAACCATACACCACACAACACGCACACCATTTAACCCACAACACACAAACTACACAATCCTACACTACATCTATGCAGGGGGGGCAAGACCCCTGCACCCCCCAGCCCCCATACCCTCCACTTTTATATACCAACTCCGAGATCGCACTAACAGTTGAAAAATGCATCACTCACTCGCAGACATTCCACACTCCCTCGCTCTCAGACACACACACACACACTCACACACACACACACACACACACACACACACACACACACACACACACACACACACACACACACACACATCACACATATACAAACACAACCTCCCTACCCTAACCCACATGCACAACTTACAATAAAACTCACATACACTCACTTACCTTCACTTCCATA
The DNA here is from genome assembly GCF_019279795.1 of Protopterus annectens. NCBI lineage: Eukaryota > Metazoa > Chordata > Ceratodontiformes > Protopteridae > Protopterus > Protopterus annectens. The sequence goes on from NC_056746.1 coordinate 761,060,402, forward strand.
AACCATCTCTGCCAAACACTTCCCGTCCTGTTGCTACACTACATAAGCACGGATTCAAGCTATTCAAATTCGCGCTTATGCACTTTTGAGTTTTTACATTTTTGCCTTTACGGTCCCGAGATACTGAAATTCGAGCTTTCAGTATTTCGGGATTGTAAAGGAACTATATATATATATATATATATATATATATATATATATATGTATATATATATATATATATATATATATATATATATATATATATATATATATATATATATATATATATATATATATATATATATATATACTACGTAAAAATAAACCAGCACAATATAATCAGAAGTCAAACTGAAAGAAAAACACTGAAGACCAGAAATAGATGCTTAGCCAAATTTAATGGCTAACAGGTCAAGTCACCTCACCAGCAAACCTGATTTCGCCATAGCATCATCATGAACTGAAACTAAAGGAGTATTATGAAGACTGAGTGAATTGGCTACAACTTGTCTGAATAACAGCTAACAGAGAATAGTGGTGAAATGGGCTATGTTAAGAGTAAGAAAAGTGACAGTGGACAATTATTAGATTTGATCCTGTGTCCAGCGCTATTCATAGGTTCATAGGTAAATGCTAGCAATCAACCCATATTTAAAAGGTCCCTTCAGCCTTAAGGAGGACAAGACAAAAAAGACTGAGAATATCTGAGACTGTCCATCCAATTATCTAGGTATTACTTGAAGGTGGCAAGGGTGCTTCTTTGCTTGACAAGCAGTGGAAATGTGTTCCAGAGGTGGAGATGCATTGTGGAATGAATGTATTAAATCAGCATATCTTATTTATCAGTTGATGAAAACATTTCTTTTTTTTTTCGTTGCTGAAGATTACCTTCTAGGTGTTTTAGATGTATTGGTTGAAACTGACAAAGCCCAGCCTCTTAAGTAATAACATAGTTAAGCATAGCAGTAGAGGAGTGCATGGTGTAGAGATGTGGGGAAAGTACAAGCAAGGATCTGAAAAACCCTTAAAAGTAGGCATTTGAGGTTCATTGCAAAACATCTGACATAGTCTGCTAGGCCATGATAGCAGCAGAACAGGAAAAGGATCAAATGGTGTTGTTCACACTGAGACTAGACCACCAGTAGCAGAATGACAGGACAATGGCAACGGTCAACGAATACTCTGTGGGTCTGTGGCATCCATTTGGAGATAGATTAGAGAAGCAGAGAAATGAGGCAGATACAGAAGGACAACAGGCTACTAGAAGGAGTCCAACAGAAAGACACCAGAAGGGTGCATATGATGGAAGGAGAAACGATATGACAAAAAGCTAGAAGAACTGCAATTCTTCTCACCAGACACCAGGAGATACTCAGGGACCCAACAGTGATGTAAAGGATTACATTAGGATGATATGAAGGGGTTATCCTGTTTTTAATTCGAAGAGGAGGTCCTGAACAGAAAGGACACTGGAAGAAGGAAGGAGCACAGGTAGAAAGAAGATACTATTGCATCAGATATGTCCTGGATCTGCAAAATGACTTTTTAAAGAAAGGACTGTGGACCCATGACATGAAAACCAGAATGCTTGGTGGAGAGGCACTTGAGGGTGAGGGAGATGTAGAAACATGCAGAGATAGAAGACACAAATGCAGGTAGAATGTTGAAATGCACTTAAAGAACAGGTCCATCTTGAAAGAGAGGTGTACAATGCCCATAATGCTCCATGTTTTCAAATACCATTAATAATATGATCAAACAAATAAAATAATAAATGCTCAAATAGCAATGGTGAAAATAACAACAACACTGTAATACAGTTTACCTACATTCAACTGACTTACAGATTTCTATTTACACTTTTCCAAAAGTTTAGCTCAAAAAAGTAAAAAAAAAAAAAAAAAAAAAAAAAAACAGAAAGGTGGGGTGCCCCCCAAGCTATATATATGCAAACTTCATAGTCTCACAATAGTGGGGGAAAAGGCAACACCCCCAAAAGTGGCCCCATCAATTTACACAATCCAGCAAACTGCAATTAAATTAACTGTGGAAGTCTTCTTTTCACCAAAGACTAAGGAAGAAAAACTTCAGCAAAGTAAGAACATGCCCTGTAATACAAAACTACAAACCTCAATAAAATTAACAGTCCTTTTAGAGTTCAAGTAACTCTAAGCAAATTTAATGTAAGTTAACATGTTTTTGATGTCTAAAAAAAACTCCAGCTATACTCTGTGGCATATTGTCTACTCAGAGGCGATCTCTACTTAACATGCATCAAGGCCATGTCAAACCCTGAGCTGTTGCACATGCTACACTTAAAGAAATCCCAATCCCTCAGAGCCACATGCTCCAGGGATCTAAACCTTGTCATCACAATGAACAAAACATGCTGGAGGGATAGGTTCCTCACCCAGAGACTCCCCAAACTTTGGAATAGACTGCCCATACATGTCAAGCAGAGCACATCTTTGGTCCTCTTCAAAAGGAACCTTGATGATTGGATGGGAGATAGGAAATTCATCCCAAGGATCACGTCAGTTGCCCTGTTAGACAGGGGTCCAGGGAAGTAAATATTGTGGGAAGAAATATCCAGGGAATTGTTATGGCTAGGCTTGTATAGGCCCTAGGGCCAATAGCCTTGTACCAACCTATGAACCTATGTTTATTAGGGAAAGAGGAAGAATTAATGGTGGGCCTTTTATAGAAGTCCAGCAGAATGTTTCACACAGGAAATATCCTCACCTAGAAGTTTGTGTCATCAGTAAACGTATGGCCTGAATGCAGCATACAAGGATGAGACTGCACTAATACAGTTTCAGGCTTTCAGCAGTAAGGACTGTTCCCAAAGGTAAATAAAATGAAAATCATGCATTTCTTAAGTAGCATTCATTTCACAGTCAAACTTCTCATTTGTCAGAATCACTAATCTAGCTCATTTATTATAAAACTATAAATTTTTGCTTCAAAATGTAACCATTACAACATGTAAAGGTCAGGTTTATGTATGCATTGTTTAGTTTTAGGCTGCCACTACTTATATGTTGTGATGTTTAATGGCATTTATGGGGTAAGTGCTTTGAGGGCACTGTTATATCATGGCTCTGTGCCTTGAGGCCACTAACATGCACAGAGTATTATTACCTTAGGGTCAGTACCATGCATATACTGTATGTCTTTCACAATCCATAATATGTACTGGGTGCTTGTCCTGGGGTCATTGTCATGCATACCATGTGTCTTAATGTCAGTATCAAATGTGGTATTTATGCTTTGGTGATGTAGCCTATAATGCTCACTTAGTCATCCAGTCCTGTAACTACAGTCATAAGTAATTTGCTTTTAGGGGGATATGAGCATGTCAAATAACAACTTAAAACAAGACCTGCAGTCATACGCTTAGGGCTGGGTCTAAAATACATAATATCACTTAGTCAGGTATTTGGAGTGAAGCATTATCATTTTTCTAAAAAAATATAATCCGAGGGACAAAAATTAGAAGCTATAATTTGGCCATGTAAAATTCTGCATTCTTTTGTTTTTATCTTTCTCAAGTGCTAACTAATGTCAATGTTTCTACGTCAATCAGCAGTCTAAATGAGCTGTTAAATGGACATGCAAAATATGTTTATTGCTTCTGTTTTGACAGTGTTGCTTTTTTTGGATCAAACACTTTCAGTTTTCATTTCATTTCTAATGAAAGTCTTTCAAGGGCTTCCTTATTAACACAATATCTGTAGCTGCAGTACAAGAAAGGAAAAGAAATATTGCTTTCTTTTTCATCTTATTTCCCGGTGGGCAGTATGAAATATTTGAGGCAGGGAAGAACATATTCCAAAGCAGCAATGAGGGAGAATTAGGCAGTCAAGGCACTGCCCTCTAGATTAATTTACACTCGAGCAGCTCCCGATGAAAGTGACAACCTGATGGATTTCACTGCATGCTGGGAGGCAGCAGCTCTGAGAACTGGTGTCATTAGTGTTGGCACTAACTCAACTCATTAGGACCCATAACCCTCATCTCCAGGCTGCAATTTATACCTCATAACAGTTAATCTAATGTAACATTTTTACCAGCTATGTCCTGATACTAGCTGTAAATGCCAGGTCCCTAGGTTAGTGTGCTTACCAGGGCAAAGGACAGCTTGTATTCTCAGTATAGAATTGCCAACGGCCATTAAAGTTATGTAGGAGTATGTGCTGAAGAGTCATTGCAAAGAGCTGCATAAACAAAAAACAAAGAACAGAAAAAAAAGGAAAAATGCAGTATAAATAATAAAAAAAAATCTCCAAAAATATATTACAAAGTACATTAACCAATATCAAGGATTGCCATAATATGTTACTGAAAAATGTTATTTGTAGATCATTTACATTTAAATTACATTTACTTGATGACAGAAATAAATGGTAAACAGGCTAGTCTGCATTAAGTGCATTTGTTCTACCTTTTTTCTTAATGTCATCCCCCACCTCTTTTCTATCTTTCCTATGCCTTTTTGAATGCCTCCCTTTTATGGTCCACCACCTTTTCTGGTAATTCATCGTGTGTGCCCACAGCCAACCTCTAGAAAAAGTGCTTTTGCAGTTACAAACAGTAATTCATCCATACAGTCTTTTATCTTTTCTGCCCCTTTGCATGTCCCTGATATGATCTTGGGCACCCACACCACAGCTCCTCTCATTTACATTCTTTTGTACATTCTTTCTGATGTTTTTCATGTTTCACTGTTGCAGTCATTACATTTGGGTAATCTGCTGGCAGGTTGCCCTCAGTCGGCCTGATTAACAAAGTCTTGGGTCCTGCATCGGTTGCTGTCCCTTCTTTCATGACGTCGGGTCATCAGGGATATAAAACATGCAGCCAAGGCCATTACATCAGTCTTTCTTGCCGCGTGGTGCCCGACACAGAAGCAGTTCACAAGTGCCGGTTGGCCAACTCCTGAAATTTTGGTTTTCGAGTTTCAGAACCAAAGTCTTTCACTAAAAAGCTAAGTACCCCATTAGAGAAACTTTTTCTTGCTCCTTACCGATGTCAGTTAAAGTTAATAATTGTATTACTTGTGGGAAGCAAATACCTCATAAGGATTTCCATTTGTACTGTATTCCTTGCCTAGGCCCTGACCACAATGTACCTTGTTGTCAGTTTTGTGCTTTATTTAATCAGTGCACTGTCCGTCGTTGGTACATTTGCTTCTAAATATTTCGGTTCTCGGTTTAATTATCCAGAAGTGACGTCGGTTAGCAATCCGACTACCGGAATACCAAAAAAAGTAAAGAAAAAGACAAAGACAGGCCGATGAGGTCCAAAACTACCAACAATGCTTCTCCTAAGCCAGTTGACAGTTCGCTGGTACTCAGTGAGGCGCTTTGGCAGCCCCTGATACCCACTACTTCTGATTCGCAGGCCTCTACTGAGACCCATTTCGAGTCCGGTATGCCGCGAGATGCTTCACCTATGGAACCCATGGATGTCTCTACCTTGGATGGGACCGGAGCCACTGTGCAGGCACCAGATTCTGAGGTTGTATTCAGGCCTACAGATTTGTATATTAAACCGACACCACCTTCAATATTAAGGCCAAAATCTTGATCTATGTCTAAAAAACCGATGCCCAGGCTGCATATTCAGGCCCCTATGCCTAAAAAACAAATGATCAAAATGGCTGAAGATTTAATTACTTTAATCAGGGGTAGTCAACCACCCCCCTTCTAAGATGCCTAGGTCTGAACATGACTATGACTCTTCTGAACAGGACTCTGTTTCTTCTGACTCTTCTAATGAACAGGATTTGTCCATACCTACTTATGAGGACTCTGATGCAGAGGATTCCATTCCTTCTGCTTCTCCCCCTGAGGATTTTTCTTTTGGGGAAACTTTACATACCTTAAGGGAGCATTTCCACTGGGAAAGTCAGGAGTTTTCTGAATCCAAAAAGAGGCTTAGGGATTTCCTTCTTCTTCCTCAGCATAGGCCTTTGGCTATACCTCCTGTACTAGACATTGTTGATGATGTGTTTTCAGAATCTAGTATGGCTCCTGATTCTCTACCTCTGGCCCCTTGTAAGCCAGACAGATACTACAAGGTGACCCATTGAAGGCGAGATGCCGAGGTACCAGGTCTTGAGATGATAAAGGAGAATTGCTGCTACTTACTGGCTGTTTGGTGTGTTTTTTATTCTCAATTTCCACGTTGTTTGGTTATTATTTAGATACTACATGGTTCCTGACTCCCACAAATTCCTTTTCAAAAATCCTGTTGCGGACCCTGAAATCATTTCTCAGGGACCCAAGGGCATTTAGGCTTCTACTGCTAAAAATACTACCCCTTCTGATAGTGACTCCAGGGCGTTGGATAGATGGGGTAAAAAGGTTTGTACTTCTGCAACCTTGGCAATCAGGGCTTTAAACTGTCAATTTCATATGCTAAAATATCAGCAGCATATCATGGGACTGCTTAAACAGAAAATGATGTTGATTTCTGACTGTGTGGAAAATAAGGATTTACAGGATTTATTGCATTCAGCTGAACAAGTTGGAAAGCATACTTTGCAATGTGGTTTTGATTCTTTGGAGGCCTCTTGCAGGGCTGCTGTTACTGAGTCTGTGCTTAGAAGGCATGCTTGGCTTAAGGAGCAATCTTTGCCTGATCATGTTAAAGCAAAATTGTTTGATGCTCCTTTGCAGCAAGACCGTCTGTTTGGCAATAAGGCTGAAGAAGTTCTAAAAAAAGATGGAAGATAAAGCTAAATTTATGCAAACTGTGAGATATTTCTTATAAGTACAACCTCCAAGATTTAGTAGGCACTGGTCTACTAAAAACTGATCCTTTCCAGTTCCTTCCAGAGCCACTCAAGCCAACATTCCAAAAACACCAGGTTTCAGTCCCAATGGACTTTCAGAACTAACCAATGGGGTGCCTCCGCTTCCAAATCTGGAAACAACAAGACACCTCCATATGGTAAACAGTCTCAATGACTTTCCTTTAGAATTACCAAGCACTTACCTTTTAGCCACCCCTTTGGGGGTAAAACTGGCTCTTCATGCAAAGAACTGGCAACTTATAACCCAGGACAAATGGGTTTTAAATATAGTGTTCCAGGGATACAGATTTCATTTCCACACATTGCCAACTTCATACGGGTGGCCAGACCTGCCCCCAAATCAGTGGGCAGAGGCTCAGAAACAAGTACTTTCCCTTCTAAACATGGGGGCAATTCAACTAGTACCAGAAGAGGAAAAGGGACAAGGTTTCTATGCCAGACTTTTCCCTGGTACCCAGAAAAGACAAATCATGGCGTCCAATTCTGGACCTGTCTACTCTAAACACCTTTCTGGACATTACAAAATTCAAAATGCTGACTCTTCACCAGTTACTTCCTATGCTAGGCAAAGATGCCTGATTGGCAACTCTAGATCTAAAAAAGGTTTACCTGCATATACCAATCAGGGAATCTTGCAGAAGATACCTCTGCTTCAAAGCAAGCTACTTGCATTATCAGTTCTCTGCACTGCCCTTTGGCTTATCTACTGTGCCCAGGGTATTTACAAAGTGCCTGGCTCCAGTAGTTGCATTTTGCAGGCAAAGAAATATTCAAATATATCCATACCTGGACGATTGTCTAATTCAGGCAGAAAACAAGGCCATTCTTCTAAAACATCTGGTGTTTGTAAAAAGGGTTCTAACTTGTCTAGGGTACACCATAAACTAAAAGAAATCACAACTAGTACCCTCTCAAAAAATGACATTCTTGGGTGAAAACTTGAATACAACTGCCCAGATGGCTTTCCTTATGCCAGAAAAGCAAATTCAGTTGGTGACTTACTTCAAACAGGTGGCCACAAAAACTCTGCTATCTGCAAGACAAATACTGCAAGCCTTGGGGTTCATGGCCTCCTGCATTCTTCTAATTCCATATGCAAGACTGCATATGAGGAAACTTCAGTGGTACTTAAAAAGTTTATGGAGTCAACATTGTCACAGCCTGGAAACAATGATTCCTATGATACCTTGCCTGCAACTAGAGTTCCTATGGTGGGCAGAGGCCTGCCACCAAAACAAGGGACTGCCATTAACACCACCCCCCTGCCACCCAAACCCTAACTACAGATGCATCAGACTATGCATGGGGGGGCACATCTGGCAGGGAAGTGCATTCAGGGCAAATGGAGCCCGAATCAAATGCACCTTCATATCAATCAAATAGAAATGCTAGCTGTACAGAATGCACTGACAGCCTTCAAGGACTACCTTCATCCAGGGCAACTAATGGTAAAGACGGACAACACCACAGTTATGTGGTACATAAACAAGCAGGGGGGTACACATTCCTACCCCCCCTGCAGACAAGCCATGGTATTGTGGAACACGGCCTTGAGCTATCAAGTACACTACAAGCTCAATTCCTGCCAGGAAAGCAGACGAACTAAGCAGAAATCTCATGGACCCACACGAATGGAAACTGGAACCACGGATTTTCAACATGTTGACACGCAAATGGGGGAGCCCAGACATAGATCTTTTTGCCTCACCCCAGAACTACCAGTTGGACAAATTTTGCACAAGAACCCCTCACAAAAAAGCCTGGAAAGTGGATGTTCTGTCCTTCAGCTGGGAAAACCTATCAGTCTATGCCTTCCCCCTCTGCCTTTGCTCTCCAAAGTTTTACTAAAAGTCAAACAGGACAAACCAAAAATGATTTTGCTTGCTCTAGACTGGCCTTGCCAACAATGGTACCCACTCCTACGTAGTTTGTCACAAATTTCTCCATGGCACCTGCTTCAGACACCTTCCTTACTGTCTCAGCAGAGCAACCAAATTCTGCACTCTCAGCTCCAAACATTGAATTTTGCAGTTTGGCTAATCACTTAAATTCCCCCTTAGCATCCCTCAGCAAACCTGTGATGGATGTCATTTTGGAGGCGAGAAGACCTAGTATTAGAAAATCTTTTGCTGATAAATGGAAAAGATTCTGTGTCTGGAATCAATCTCAAGGGATGAGCACAGCAGTGCCCAATTTACCTGAGATTTTGCAGTACTTAACTGAGATGCTTCACAAGGGCCTGTCTTTTTCTTCCATAAAAATCCATGCCTTAGCCATTTCAGCTCATTACAACACAGAACCCCCCCCCCCTCTTCTCTCATCCTCTGCTAAAGCAGTATCTCAGAGGGGCCAAAAACTTGAGGCCACCCAGGAGAGCTCCAACCCATGCCTGGGACCTTAACTTTGCATTGGAGAAACTCACTCTAACTCCTTTTGAGCCAGCTGCTACTGCAGATTTAAAATTTCTTTCCTGGAAAACAGCCTTCCTTTTAGCAATCACTTCGGCTAGAAGGATTTCTGAATTACAGTCCCTTATGGCAGTGGAGCTTTTCATCATCTTTCATGCGGACAGGGTGTCACTCAGAACCAACCCATCCTTTATGCCCAAGGTGGTATCCAGTGTGGCTCTTAATCAGTCCATTAATTTGCCAACTTTCTTTCCCAATCCACAGAACAAGGGGGAGCAGATTCTGCATTCATTGGATGTACACAGACAACTTAGATTTTACTTGGGCAGGACTAAATCTCGAAGAAAATCTGAACAACTGCTGATAGCATTTGCTGCAGGGGCAGAGGGAAAGGCTATTTCAAAGCAAACCATTTCCAAATGGATAAGCCATTTATTCATTTCTGCTATAAGCACCATGGAAAACCTATCCCCCAGGGGATCAGATCCCATTCCTCCAGAGCTGCATCTACTTCTGCAGTCTTTCTCAGAGGTGTTCCTACCAGGGATATTCTAGAAGCTGCTACCTGGAGTTCAGTTCATACTTTCACCAAGCACTATCATTTACTAATTTTTGTCTTTGGGAATCTACCCAAATGTAATGACTGCAACAGTGAAACACGAAGAACATAGTACAGTTGTGTACACTTACCATAAATGTAGATGTTCCAGTGTATTCACTGTTGCAGTCCTGGTTATCCTCCCTCCAGCCCCCTGTTTTTTCTCTTACTATGCCTCTCTTTTCTTTTACTACACTTAAAAGCCTTTTTGGTGTATTTGCTTTTGTTTGGAGGTATATATTTTTGTGTTTTTAAATATTTATGTATTTTGCTCCCCATTTGGGGGGCAGCTGACATCTGGGGCAGGAAAAACTGATATAATGGCATCGGCTGCATGTTTTATACCCCTGACGACCTGATGTCATGGAAGAAGGGACAGCAACCAATGCAGGATCCAAGACTTTGTTAATCAGGCTGACTGAGGGCAACCTGCCAGCAGATTACCCAAATGTAATGACTGCAACAGTGAATACACTCTAACATCTACATTTATGGTAAGTGTACACAACTGTACTTTCCCTTTGCATGTCCCTAATGTGATCCCGTGTGCACACACTACAGCTCTTCTCATTTACATTCTTTTGTACACCCTTTCTGTTCCCTTCACACATCCCTGATATGATCCCGTGTGCACACACTACAGCTCCACTAATTTCTGGTCATACTGTTTTTCCCTCCATATTATGTGTCCTGCTGGTATTTTTTCATCTAAATTCTTTCCAGCAATCTGGAAAGTTAGCACATAGGATTAAGGTGATGATATGTTAACTGGCTACTTTCCATAGTTCAGGGTTTGATTCCATCAGCCTTCATATGCCTACTGTGAGACCTTGCAAGTCTTTAAACTAGACAGAATATTGAGACAACTGGAAGTCTGGGCTAATCTCCTCAGTGCTCTCCAGGACCACATTGCGCAAAATAATTAAGTTGTCGTCTGGCCAGAACCAAATATCGGGAAGGTTATATTATTTGTTTGCTTTTGAATTCTTTCATCTGAGGTCTTTTGTCTGTTTTGACTCCCCTGTCACTCTATTCCTGGTGGTGAAGTCCAGGTGTAATCAACTTCCTCATACTTCTTCTGATGTCCTGCTATAAGTTCCTATTCCCCCAGAGTTGCTGAAGACCAGGTGCTGTACTAAATTTGCCTTCAGTGAACCTCAACTGCCACATTTCCATCCACATGATTAGCTTTTCTAAATCCTGTATTAGACTATTTTCCATTTTCTACTGCTGCCCATAATTTTGTGTAATGAGCTAAGAGGTTGACCCTTTCATGTTCATAGGTTAGTACTAGGCTAGCTGCCCTTTCAGACCATTTCAAGCTGAGACAATTTTCCTCAAAGGTGAGAATCAGACTTCGTACTCTGTATCTTCAGGATAAATACCTTAATCAGGATGCCAAATCCCAGCTAATTATGTCAAACCCCAGCTCATGTTTTTCCCATGTTTTTTTCTCAAATATGTCTGAAATGAACATACAGAAGTGGGGTTTCCCCAGGATAGTCCCAAGCTTTACTATACTATTCACTTCCTAATTACTGACATTGTCCATTTTACCACAGCCTTCTGTGTCCTACCACTTAATCTTGAAAAATCCAGTTGCCTTGGGCCCTAGACTGAAATCCTCTAATTTTCTTAGCAGCTGCATCTGCGTGACTAAATTAAAGGCCTTTCTGAAGTCCAGGCAGAGCACATCATCTGGTACTCCCTTGTCCAGTTCTTCTGTAATGTGTTAAACAAATTAGAAGAGTTTTATGTGACAGCCCTTTCTGTCCATGTGCTCATGATGATTGTTGTCCTGGAAGTTGTTATGTCCTAAATGTATCATTTGTTTACACTGAACCTCAGGTGCCACCTTTCTTCTCAATTGTTCAGTTTTTCCAAATGTTTTTCTAAACATGTACTCCTATGCTTCATTGTTACACCTATATTTGTGTTATCATTAAAGAGGCTAATAATGCTGTCTGATCCCTCACATATGTCTAAGGCACTAACACACAAACACTCGCACACACGCACACACACACGCACACGAACACACGCACGTGCATACACACACACACACACACACACACACACACATGCATCATTCTTCTCCCCACACACACGCATCATTCTTCTCCCCACACACATGCATCATTCTTCTCCCCACATCCCTCTATGTTCTACCATACGTACAGCAATTTTTCAGCCTCAGCCTCACATGAATATCTTCTGTTTTCTTATCAAACCTTTGTGTGGAACTGAGTCAAAATTCTTGCTGAAATCATTTCTCCCATTCAGTTCTTGGCTGGGCTTGGGAGTGCGTTCTGTGTGGAGTCTGCATGTCCTCCCCGTGGTTGGGTATCGTTCGAAAGACATGCGTGCGTAAATGGGCGTGCCTTTGTTGAAGGTTAGGCGTCGAGCTGGCACCTCAGCGTTTTGTAAAAATCTACTGACAATCATTAGTGGACCGGAGTTCCGTTGTGGCGACCCCTTACCAGGAAAAGCCAAAAGACAGACAACAACAACCTGTAACCTACTTATAATACCGGATCAGGTTTGACTGAAAAGTCTTTCTGACCATGACCCTCATGTTGCTTACTGTCCTGTAGACTGTTGTTCTCTAGAAATGCTACGAACTGCCTTTTAGGGTTTCCTAAATGTCTTTTTCTGATTCTCTTGTTAATCTGGAAGGCCTGTACTTCCCTGAACTGTTCTGTTTCTCCTTGCAGGCCTGTACCTCCCTTTTACGCTACCCCTTATAGAAAGGTATGAGACTTGTTGTCTTCCAGCCCTCAGTCACTTCTACACTAGGTAATGACCTTGGAAGATAAACATTATGGGGTCTGCAAACACAATTCTCAGATTTCTTAGGGCTCTGGGAGGAAGCCCATCTAATCCTTGTGCTTTATCCTCCCCAAATGCAGCTAATTCCTTCTCCACCTTCTCCTCCTCTAGCCTCTATTATGTCCATTTTGCCCTGCCTCCATCACACAATGGCATCCTCCCCTTTATTTTCCCTTTATTTAATTTGTGAGGGCTGACACAAAATAGTCATTCAGAATGGGTCTATATTATGTGATCGTAGAATCTCTTCTTCAAACACATAATAATCGACACATATACAGCGAACACTATAAACAGCGAATGGCCACATCCTCAAATGTTTTCCTCAGGAAAAAATTCAGTTGGCTGTTATCAGGAATCACCCTTTTCTTCAATGTAGAGCGATCTTGGAGCTGGTATATTTAGTTGGAGAGGGTGGGGGGTACAGCCCCCCCACATTGGGAGGTGTGGGGGGGTGAAGCCCCCAACTTGATTAGTGTTTTAAAGTTTTTTTTTTTTAATTTACGGCCAGGTGAATTTTTTCCCAAGGAAAAAATTTGAGGATATGGCCATTCGCGGGTTCACTGTATATTTGTCAATTTTTATGTGTTTGAAGAAGATATTCTTCAATCACATAATATAGACCCATTCAGAATGAACCTCTGCCTTTTACTTGTCTTCTGTGATCCATCTCACATCTTTGTTCAGCCTAACCAGGTCTGTGTCTCTCATCTTCCTTTATGCTATGTTTCTCAAAAATCAGTTATTGTCCCTCATGATCCCAACTGTTAACTCTCTTTCACCTTTCTCCTTTGCTGCTGTCACCATCTTTGCTGATTTTTTGGTTTTGCCCTGTACTGTGCCTCTTCTGTTCCCCTACTACCACCTATAGACTTTCTGTTTTGCCCTAATTGCCAGACTCACATCTCCATGTGATCACACTAATCTTGTACTGCTTGGGCATTTTGTCTGCTCCTCACAGTCTTTTCCACAGCCCTGAATATTCTGTTCCTAACCAGTTCCAATAGACAGTTTACTACCTCGTTTTTTTTCCCCTATCTCTTAATTAATCTGTGATTGCCACCTCCAGCATTGTGTAACGCTGGGTGAGACAATCACAGCATTGTATAATGCACTTTCCTATAATCCCAAATTGTTTTCCTTGTTTTTGTACTTTTATCTTTCCCTTTACTCAAGCTACGCCTAGCAATGATCACTGATGGCTAAAGGTACCTTAAACTGGGCATCCATGAATCCCACACTGGTTCTACCATGTATACTGTTGTAACCTTTTCTGCTACAGCCTTAAGTAATTTTATCATACCATTTATGTTGAAGACCTCAGGCAGCTCCTGCTCTCTTTCCAGAATGGAATTTGGAAGCATCCAGCCTTCTTCTAGCAGACTTAGATCACCTATATGTAATAACATCATCCTCTTACACGAATCATTTATTTCCCCCTCCAGCATTTTATGCCTCCTATTATGTGTCTTGGATACCACCCTTGTGTGTTTCATCTTCCTCCCTTAGTGCATCTTTAGGCAAATGCATTGTCTCACTCCAATAAATCTCCCCCTTCCTCCACCTTAAGTGCCAGAGCACTTAACCTACATTGTGTCTCACCCCCTCTCCATTTCCCACTTCTTGGTTTGATGTTCTTCCTCCTCTCTGACCTCATATCTGATGCTGTCTTTTATGTAAGCTGCTACTCCACCTCCACTCCTCCACTATAACACTCTTGAAATTCTATACCCAAGCGATTACATGTCCGTTCCCCACTTGTTGCTGTCCATTGTTTCTGTTACAGCAACATAGCCCATGCTTCTCTCCTTCATCCTTTCATCCATGCTTGAAAGTCCTCCTCCTTTGTTCTTGGCCTTCTTCCACTGAGTAATACTAAACAGCCATGCTAAAAGTAACCCTTGTTTGCTCCTCAGCTATGCCTTTTGTTTATGTTCTGTCCACTGCCTCTGTCCCTAAAATGACCTTCTTCAAAACAGCCATGCTGAAAGTAACCCTTGTTTGCTCCTCAGCTATGCCTTTTGTTTACCTTCTGTCGACTGCCTCTCTCCCTAAAATGACCTTTTTATACTTCTGTGACACTACAAGACTCATTTTACCTTAGGTTAACTTAATAGTGTGTACCAGAAGTCAATTAATTGTAACTTGACTGCTGGCTGGCTGGCTGGCTGGATTGCATTTGTCTAAAGCTTTCACCTCTGGAGGACATAATGTAAAAAAATGTTTTCAGATGAATAAGGAAAGCAAAATTTTGTATTTCTTGTTTGGCTGATGTCATTTTCCCAAACTTACTATGCTTAATCAGGGCACAGAATACTGCAGATATACAGTGAAAAACATATGTTCTCTGCTCTTCAAGCACTATTGGTTTCAATGTGCAAAAGCCTGTCCACACAGTTAACACTGCAAGCATGATTACTACTACTGTGTTGTTAATATTTTCACAGTTAATGAGTAAAATATTTAGTCAACCAAATGTATTTATCCAAACTAACATTAATCATCAATGTCTCTTTATGGCTAACAAGGAGCTTGTTCCTAGCATATGGCTGGTCTTCTTACCAGGTCTCACCTCATTCTCTCATCAGATCTTCATTTGGGGTCACATTGTGAACCATGTGTGAATTATTTTGGGGTAGTCTGCTGCCTAATTGTGCTGTGTCAGTCACAAATGAAAAACATGGAGAGATGGGGGCTAGTAAGGCAATCACTTCCATTGGAAACGTGGCCACTGCATCTTTCTTTGAGTTATCCCATTAGCACTTCTTCTGTGTATAGCCTTTTTTATTATCTTGTGCCTGTTGTTTCTGATACTCACATTCTCCATCAAAGGCAAGACCAAACAAATGTTTAATGTGTTAATTAATGGCTAGCCCTCTAAGTCTTTTATGTGTACTGGATGGTGCAGATGAATAAAGAGCCGTTAACAAGCTGTGTCCTGTGGTGCATTAGTCCAGGATTTGATTCCCTCAATCTCCCATGCCTAACGGTTACACTCTTAGCAGGTCACTTACTCAGACAGCGTCAATGGCTAAATATGAAGAAAAAGTCCACTGACATCAATGCTCTACCCCAGTAAACAAATACAAATCAAATAAGCAAATAAAATGAAATGCCAAGAAATGCAGTATAGTTTCCTTTAGTAAACCTGCTATTACTACTGCTTACCATACAGGTAATGTTCCACTTAAAACTGACTGAGGCATCAGGATTTGGGTACCTTTGTAGAAAACAAAAACTGTTTTTGGTGTATTGGCAGGCTAGAAGGGATTTATTAATTGTGTTTGAAATATTTGTATGTATGCATACATGTATTAAATACAAGTCCACCCAAACATTTTTTTTAAAACTGAACTCCAAACAGTTATAGTTACCCTTGCCCCTAGAGTCACTCCTGTTGCTTTCATGGACCAGCAATTCCCTGCAAGTTCTCTAGCCAGCTTACTTGAGCTGGGTATCTTAACAGTATAAGGATTTTGAGAAGATTGTCTATTACTCAAGCAGCATAACATGATGTATGAGAGATGTAGATATAAAATATCCTTGGAGGCAAACATCTCAGCAGTACACCAAACATCACAAGTCCCCGAGGCCATCATAATGCATATAGCCCACTGTATGCTGAGGTCCTAACTTGCCTAAACTCCAAAGACCTCCAAAACACATCACAGGCACAAAACACACTCAGCAAAGTAAGCCTACTTCCTCACATAGCAGAAGGAGTCCCAGAGTTACAGATGCTGAGCCCATAAGGCAGGCATCGACCCAACAAAACATATTTGTTACAGATGGCTGCATAGTAAGACATACAGATGTGCCTCTTACCAGATTGAGCAAGGAAAAGTGAATGATTTGTTGCTTGTGTGAGGCCAGGATCCATCAGTTCATGCATGCACTCAGGTCCTTGAACAACAAGTACCACTATGACTCTCTTGTAGTTCACGCCGGTGTCAATTACTTGAGATGCATCTCCCTGGACTATATGAAGAGTGACATGAAAAAGCTTTCAGACTATGTGTCCAAGGCAGGTATCATCCTGGCATTGAGCAGAATTCTACCTTCTCCAAGGATGATGCTGTGATATGAGAAAAAAATAATTGAATTCAATAATTGGCTTAGTTTTTGGTGTCATTCAAAGTGAGGGCCAATATTTGTCAGCATGGAAGGATATGATCGACAGACCACGCTGCTTCTCCAAGGATGGCCTGCATCTGTTTCCTCAAGTGATTCCATTATTGGCAAAGAAGTACCTTTTTCAGAAATGCCAGCTTGATAAACCTGCCAACATAAAGCAATCAAAGGAAAATACAAAGTTGTTACTGATCAATGTTTGGAGCCTAAACAAGAAACTCCACTCTCTACAAGGCTTTCACACCCTCAAGGACACTGATGTCTGTGTTATAACTGAAACATAGTTTAAAATATTTGAGAGCATTCTGGCAGTGCAGAGCTATAAAGGCTTCCCCACATTTAGACCAACTACTGCTCAGGAAGGAAAAAAAGGTGGAGATGTCTCAATCTACATCCCCAAGAATCATATCAAGGCTGGTAAAGCAGCATGAAGCACTAGAGCTTCCTCATGTCCAAACAGCCATCAGAAAAGGCATGTACTATATATTAGCTAGTGATATAACTCTCCCTATGACACAAAAAAACATAATGGCTATCTGCATGAACTAGAATCACTTAGTATTAAACCCAGTACCACAGTGCATAACCCCAGATATTTCTGGACTTTGTCAATACAAATGCCCTGGACCAGTTAGCCTGAGTTCCAATTAGGAGGAGTAACATCTTGGATCATGCCCTTACTGCTACAGAAGCTTCTTGCACCATGCCCTGCATATCTTCACCACTTGTTAGGTCTGACCATAAAGCAATCCCTTCAAATAAAACTGAAACTAGAAATCCCTTCCACGCAAGATAGCTTTAGAAATTTTTTCCATAGAAACTACTTACTTCTAAGTGATACATTGGCAAGCTTCAAATCCCCACCAAGTCCAATTAACTCCACTGAATTCACAGAAATGCACACCAGCACACTATACCAGTATGTAAACAGCTGCATAAATCTAGATGTACTCTATATCAAGTGCAGGTCAAACCCAAGAAAGAAACCCACATGGTGGAATCATAATGTCAACAAGCTTTCCAATAAAATGAAAAGAAAGTTTGATCAAAAGTAAGAAGAGTGTTTCCCAGAATATTAAAACTTTTGTCACTGAAAAAAAAACAAACTCAGGAGCTTAATAAAATCCACCAATGCCCAAGCCAAAGACAATCACAAGGCATTTTTAGTTATAATGCACTGAGATGATTGGGAATGATGTTACCTACACTGAGGCTGAAGATATAATAAACTTACTGACTGATAAATTTAGCTTTAACTTTACCCTCTCTCCCCTCCATGTGTGCCTCAAGATTTAGCTGAAACTGGCTTCCCTCCAGCTATTACACAAGACCGAGTCCTAAAAGTGCTATCAGAAGTTAAAAATACTGCATCAATGGGTCCTGACAATATCCCTGGATGCATTTTAAATAGCACGAAACATGACTTACAAAATCCCTAACAACACTGTTCAATTTCAGCCTCCATACAGGTGTTATGCTCAGCAAATGGAGAAGAGCTACAGTCATTCCCCTGCATATGGGATGACGTTACACAGTTCCAGGAAACTACAGAAGCATAAGTCTGACCAGTTTCATATGCAAAGCCATGGAAAGACTTATCATGGAACTAAAAATCTGGACACAGGGAATTTCCAAACACAGGACCCGTCTCAGTTCAGATTTGTAAAAAGCAGTTCATGCTTACTCAGTGTGGTGGATTTTTTTTTTTTGAGAAGCTCACTAAAGCAATGGATGAAGGCAAAATGATACATACTGCATACATCAACCTGGCCAAAGCCTTTGACCCAAGTTCCTACTCAGGCATAGTAGAAAAGGTAAACAAACTTAATATGTAAACCACTGTGTCACCCACTGGCTTGCTAACTGGTTCATGAATAGGATGAACGTAGTCAAAATAGTGGTCTTTACCTGCACAAGGAGATAAGTTGTCAGTGAAGTTCCCCAGGTTTCTCTGCTAGGACCTCTCCTGTTTGGCGTCTAGTTTTTTCACATAAAAGCTAATACCAAAGGGCTCTTGCTAACTAAGTTTGCAGATGATAGCAAGATAGGAGCAGTCATAGGTTAATAGGTTCATAGGTTCATACTAGGCTATCTGCCCTAGGGCATTTATAAGCCTAGCCAGAGTTGTGTGGCTTTCACCACCCCTTAGTTTGAAGAATACTATACCCATTAGTTTGCCGTGCCTCTGTCCAGCAGTGATACAGAGATGATCCCCGGGGTAAACCTATGATCTCCCATCCACTGGTCAAGATTCCTCTTGAACAGAGCCAGCGAGGTGCTCTGTCTCACATGGACCGGCATTCTGTTCCACAGCATAGGGAGTCTCTGGGTGATGAATCTGTCCCTCCAGCACATCCTATTTATATCCGTGTTGAGGTTTAAGTCTCTTGCTCTTGTGGCTCTGGTGGATTTGGATTTTTTGAGGTGGAGCATGTCCATTAATTCCGGGTTGGACATGGCCTTGTATGTCAGGCACAGGTCACCTCTGAGCAGACGGTATGTGACTGAATAGAGCTGGAGTTTCTTCAGTCGGGCAGCATATGGCATATTTTTGAGCCCCTTTATCCTTTTAGTGAGGAACTTTTGGGGTCTTTCCAATTGCTGCGGGTGTCAGGTAAGATACATTCCGAATGGGGCACTGTACTCAATCATTGGTCTGATAAGTGAAGAGTACAGGGGAACAATGACCTCCCTTGATCTGGATGTGAATCCCTTCATAATCAGGTGGGCAATGTAGAAGGTCCTCCTAACCACTTTGGCAATGTGAGTGTCAAAAGAAAGGTTACTGTCAACTTGGGTCCCCAGGTCCCTGATAACCTCTTCTGTGCTTAACGGATTGCCACCTATGTGGTAACTTGGGGTTACCTTGTTTTTACCAAAGGGTATGACTATTCATTTTTTGGCGTTTTGCTTAAGGCCATGGCTCTGGCACCAGTTATCCATTTCTATGAGACTTCTCTGAAGGATATCTGTGTCTGATAATTTTTCAACTATGGCACCCAGTTTGCAGTCATCTGCAAACTTTGTCAGCCACAATCCTCCTATGTTTGGCTGCACTTCTGAAAAGTAGATGCCGAACAAGAGGGGGCCCAGGACTGAGCCCTGTGGGACACCGCTTGTGACCGGCTTGGAGTCTGACATGGCATCAGCAACTCTAACCCTGTGGGTTCTGTCCATCAGCCAGTTTGCAACCCATCTTGTAACATATGGGTTTACATTTAAGCTGGTGAGCTTTTCTATGATACCCGAGTGGGGTATTGTGTCGAAAGCTTTTGCAAGGTCAAGGTAGGCTGTGTGAACTGCCTTACCCTCATCAATGGCCTTGGTGACTGTTTCAAAAAAGTCGACCAAGTTCAAGAGGCATGAACTGCCCTTGACAAAGTCGAATTGGGTAGGATCCAATGTCTGTAGGTCCCCTATGTCTTTATTTATGAGTTCCATTATGATCCTCTCCATAGCTTTGCAGACCAGGCTTGTTAAGCTTATGGGGCGGTAATTACCAGGATCCGTAGAAGCACCGCCTTTGTGGAGTGGGGCCACAGTTGCCATACACCACTCTTTGGGTATGTATCCTGTGGTAAGGCTAAGATTAAACAGCAGCCTTATGTGTGGGTTTAGTTCCTCATTGAGTTCGTGTAGCACACAGCCGGGGACACCATCCGGTCCCATTGATGCTGTGTTTTTAGCTTTAGAGAGAGCAGCTCTCACCTGGGCATTTGAGATGATTGGGAAGCTACACTCTGCTGGGATAGATATTTCTCCTTTTGGGGGGGAAGGAGGGGAGAAATTTTCACTGAACCTGTCTGCCAGTACGTTTGCAATGTCTGTGGGTTCAGTGATTTTTGTATCATTTTGGACTAATTCTGAGCATATCTGGGAGTTTCCACCCAGATTTCTAACATAGCTAAAGAAGGCCTTATGATTGTCTTTTGAGTCCTTGGCGATTTTTCTCTCAAAGTTGGCCTTGGATGATTTTATGAGTGATCGTAGTTTTTACTAGTATTGATCAGAGATGTCTTCCCTTTTAGGGATTTTGCTCTATCTTGTAGTAGCTTTCTCCTCTTGTTGTAAAGTTTGTTTATGGCTGGGGTCCACCAGATCGGGCTTGCCTTTGGTGGAAAGGGTCTTGATTTTATTTGGGATTGCTTGATCAATGCAATCCTGGAGGTGCTCGTAGAAAGCATTTGTAAGGGATTCAGCAGCATGGGTTGTGGTTTCCAATGGCTCAGGGGCCTTGAAGGATACCACACCAGTCTTAAGAAGTGTGAAGTTGGCTTTTGAGAAGTTCTTCACTGTGGTCTTTTTTGTTGGGGGTGGGGGCGGGATGTGGATCTCCAGTGAGATTAGTTTATGGTCTGATCTCACCAATGAGGGATATACTTTCGGTGTGGAGCATTTTGTCCCCATGTTTGTGATGATCAGGTCTAGTATATTTTCACCTCTTGTGGGAATGGTGACAAGTTGTTCCATAGCATTTGAGTTTATGAACTCCAGGAACCTTTGGGCTAGGGTATTGGGGCTTGAGTAATGTTCCCAGTCTATGTTTGGGTAGTTGAAGTCACCCAATATGATGGTGTTTGGAGAGACATTTATACTCTCCAGTGTCTTCAGGAAGGCTGTGTGGGGTTCCTGAGTTTGAGAGGGTGGCCTGTAACATGCTACAAACTGTAGAGCAGTTTTGCCTATGGTTAATTGCACCTGAATGGTCTCTGATGCTTCGTGAGTTGCCACCAGCCTGGAGGTGTGGGTATCCTTGATGAATATGGATACACCCCCTCCTTTTGTGGTACGGTCCAGGTTTTGGGGCCGGAACGCATGATATGAGGTAAAACCTGTTTTGAATTGAATTCTCAAATGACTTAACCATCCTGCAGGCAGATTTGTCTCAAATAAATAACGTGCCAAAAGCATGGTCTGAAAATAAATACCAAAAAATGCATTATTGTATCCTTTGGGAAGTTATCAACCCCAGGGAACTGACACATTAATGATATATCCTTAAGAGTTGACACAGTTGTTCAGGATTTGGGAACTTATGAGGACAGTGACCTAACTTTTGACCAGCATGTGTCCACTGTTGTAAGGAGGTCCTTCTATATTGCACAGCTTATAAACAAAGGGATTGTGTCTAGATCTAGTGGTGATCCCCCTTTACACAGCCCTCATTAGGCCAGACATTGAATATAATGCATCCTTTAGCATGTATCTCTCAAGACAAATGCAGCAACTGAAATGGCCACAGCGATACCTTACTAAAAGGATACAAGGCCTAAACAAAATGTCCTACATGGACTGACTCAAAGCCCTGTCACAACACAAGGTATCATAGAGACTGTTAAGATGTGACCTGTGTCTGGCATACAAGGCATCGTTTGACCCATTACTGATGAATTTATGGCACATAAGTAAGTGCAATTGCATGAGAAGTACTCAGTCTAGAGATCTAATCCTCTTCTGCAAATTCAGCAAAATGGTTTGGAGGGTCAGGAGAATACAGCTGCACTGGAACAGACTCCCATCTGCATAAAACAAAGTTCTTCCCTGCCCGTATAGCTGCAACATAGATCTATGGATGGGAAACAGAAAATTTACCCCAGGACTGCCACCTGTACTACTAATGGTCAGAGACAGCTCCTAAATATTTATCCCATGCATGAGTCCCCTCAAATTATCTATGGTATAATCCCAGTTATTTTAATTAGGGGTACTATATAATTATCAACCATGAGATGGATAAGGCCAATCTATAATCAAATAGGATAAGTTAGGCTTAAAATGGCCCACAAGGGCAGATATTCTAGTACTTGCCTATGAACAAATAAGTAAATCTTAGTGCTTAACATAGTTTCCTGTAGACACCATTTGTGAATTGACACTGAATGCATGCCTATTCTGGAGCCACTAGCCACTAGTCAGCAAATCACTATTTCTACTCCTACTCTGACAACCCTGACCAAATCAGTCCCAGCTAATACACTGCACAGGCTGCATAAGAGTTATCACTGCCCAGCAAGAGAGACACAAGCCTGAAGTCCATCCTTGAAAGGACAAAAAGAGTGCAGTCAAAGTAGATATGTATGTGTAATGCAGCAAAGGTAACTTAAAACTTGTAGAATCTGACTACAGGGACTGCTGCGTGTCTATGTATGCTCACCTGAAGTAGGCTGCTGCACTGTGCATACTCTGTACTACGTATCTTGGCTCCATAGAGCCCCTAATAACACCTGTACTTCTGGTACATCTTACTACTAGAGAATAAGTTTAGCAGGTTTTTCTATAGTCCAAAATAACAGCTAATACATATCTTGTTGCTTCCTCCCATTGAAACAGGACAAAGTATTTGTCTTGCTTTTGTTTTCAGATTACTCCTGTTTTGTTTTTCTTCCCTTACTACAGTATCTTGCAACTAATACACTAACTACTTAACCACACGTAAATTTCTGCTTAGTCTCCCTGGACTTGTGTACTGCTCCCTGTAATTTTCCTTCTTCTATTTCAGCTTCTATTTTAGTCTTCAACTCATACAGTTATTAACTATCTCTGGAAATCTTCTTACCTTATGCTGTAGCCAAAGCTTACTGATTGTTTTTCTCAACACTGTTGCATTGCTGATTCAGTGGTTGGGCCCTGCTCCATTTGCCCTCACTATGCTCGGCCTTACTCCTCTCCCCTACCCTTCTCCCAATTCCCACCCAATCCTAACTCCACCCTTACACTTCTTAAGCTATCTCTGCATCAACACAATCAGAACATTACTCAATTGCAGTTACCCTACAATTAGTGTCTAACTCTCTATTATTTACTTAAAGTGCTGCAACCCAACATGTCAGTATAGATGTTATTCTACTGTAACTATAACTACTCTTGTCCTGTAAAATTCTAAATAGCAAATTAATATCTTCAGAAAACTCTAACTTACATGTCTTGCAAAATGACTCTGTCTCAAACCCTACTAGTGTGGCTCCTCCGCATATTAACACTCTTTACCAACTACCATACCTCCCTAATAAATATAATTAATACTCCTACAATCCCACACTTACTCTATCAATGGTTTGCAAGTCTGTCAATCATCACAACACCCACAGTGTAACAGCAAACTGTATTAAGACTTTTTCATTTACAAGTATCTTACATCTAAGTATGTTACAATACAAAATACAATAGAACTAAAGCACAAATGCATTTGTCTGCATAGTCTCCTTAATAAATTTTCCACCCAAGAAAATCAGTGGAGACATTCATCCAAGCCCTAGCCACACATAACAGCAAAAAAAAAAAAAAAGAATAAAAACAAACTAAACTAAAACATTCACATCACAGTATTAAATGTGCCACTCTCCTTTCCTCTCCTGTTCTCCAATTCTAGCCTTCTCCTATTAAATATCAATCTTAGAAGCATATGCAACAAAATCCAGGACATACATAGACGTATTGCAACATATTATCCAAACATAATCATAGCTATAGAAATCTGACTGAAAAAAGCCAGAAATGACCATGAAATTACTCTAACTGGTTTCAATATAATTAGACTTCCCATGACAAATAAATAGGCAGTCAAAATTGACATCATCTACAAAAATTCCCTAAACCACACATGCACAGGAGATAACACAGTTTTTAATGCACAACTACTTGTATCTCACCTCAAAATCAATAATAGGAAAACACTTTGTTTAGCAGCCATATACAACCCATCAGGTGAAAATATTAGCCCTGTCAAAAATATATACTGAATATTCCACCATAAACAACATGAAACAATAGTCCTAGGAGACCTTATTATAGACTAGCAGCCTTTGAATAGCAGTACCTCATCTGATTCCCTAAGTCTGTGTGTCTTTAGATAGTTAATTATATCTGTTACTAGACTCCACAAAAGTACCGCTAAGCAGTCAGTAGTCTTGTTGTCTTTTTTACTGCTTCCTTGTACCTTGCCTACTCCATCTCCCCACCCCTTACCTATCACCTCTTATATGTCCTCGCCTTTGCCTTAATTGTTGTTATTGTCTTCTTCCGAAGGTACGCTGACCTTCTCTCATTTTTGCCTTTCCTACAAGTCCTTGTCCATAACCCTGAGAATTGAATCCCTGACCCTTTCCCTTAGCTTGTTATTCCATCGGTTTTCCACAGCTCCCAAACAATACTTTTTGATCCATTTCCTCTAAAACTCAATTGTCTTTGTTACTACGCACTTATCCTGTCTTAATCTTTGGTTAACATGCCAAATGCTAGCTAAAGGTACCTTTACATAAACATTCCTGTTTTCACCCACCATGGTAAAGACTGCATAGAGAATGCAAATCTTTCTGATACAATTCTGTGATGCTGTCAGTGTCGCAACACCTCGGATATCCAAGATCTCGAAATCTTCCAGTGTAATCCTGGAAGATTCAAATGACTAGAGGTGCAGCTAACTAACAGTAATAATGTAAGTAGTATGGCTGTGGGGTGGGGGTGCAGAGTTTTCTTCCTGTCAGGTGGAACAGAGAGAAGCCATTATGAAATGTGTTTCTGTGTGTGTGTGTGTGTGTGTGTGTGTGTGTGTGTGTGTGTGTGTGTGTGTGTGTGTGTGTGTGTATGTGTGTGTGAGAGTGTGTGTGTGTAAACGTGCGTGTCTCTGGTGTGTGGGGCTGGTTATAATGGGTTATTCTGTATAAATCTGATAGCAATGAGCTGAAATATATTATTGCATCTATTATTTATTGTGGTATTTTGAGTCAATAAGTACACACAGTGCCTTCCAAAAGAGGTATTCTATTATCAGACAAAAGCAGTCTTAACTTTCACCAGGAGAATAAGCAGTAAAATGGCAGCAAAAATATTCTTACAATGGAATATAAGTTTAATCTGCCAGCTTTACATTCTCAGTTTAAAACAGGTGCACAACATTATTCACAGAGCATATCAGTTTCTTTGAACTGCATCTTTATGAGTGAGCACATAAAACAAAATATTTTCTGGCACAAAATATTTTCTTGTTAGTACCATAAACTTTCAAGCACATGTATCGGACAATAGTAAATATTTGCCCACTCAGGGATGCAGTCTATCGCCAGTATAGCTGTAACAAACAGGTGGTTGCCAAAGTCTCTCCAAAGTCACCAAGTCTCCACTATCAGAACCCTCCTTGGCTAATGAAAACATCTACTAGACTCTTGCTTGGAGATGATTGTTGTAGCCCTAGACATTCTCTCTCTCTCTTCTCCACAACTTCAACTACAAACAAGTATTCCAGAGCCCTCTGGACTCCTCGTCGTCTCCTATCATACTGAACCTGCCTTCCCCTTAAATAAGTCAGGTAAACTCTCAGGTATTCCTCACCTGGAAATTCAGGCATGCTGGTTTAAAAGACTAGACTGAAGTACTCTGTTTTATTATTTCTGCAAATGCACTAGCCTTTCCAAAATCTGCTTTGTCGCGTACTCCCTGTGTAGACCTGAACTGGTACCATAGTGCCAATCTATCCTGCTTCTGCTTAGTTTGGCTTACTACCTGGGCAGTTCTTCTGTGGAACCAGCCTGATATGTTACGTTAATTATTCATTCATTTGGTTAAATCAGTCATTGAAAGTGTGCAGTCAAAAAAGTGATGGGCAATTCTGTGTGTGTGTGTCTGTGTGTACATACACTTGCAGGTGGTCACTTAACCAGACACCACTCTTAAGCTGAGTCTGAAAAAGGTCCATGGAGTTCAATGCTCTACCCTGGAAAACATATATAAATAAATAAAAACTGTAGCCATTACTTATGCATTTATTTATTAATTTCATCAGAAATAAAGAAGCAAGGAGAATGGAGTCAGTAAAGTTGCTATAACTGATGGCAAGGACTAGGAAGTCTGTGGATAAAATGGATTGCCCTTGCTGCCATTTGATTACAGTTATGCAGTATTTAATTTGGCTTGGCAGAGATAGTGTTTGCTTCAGTATAACAAAATTAAAACAGTGTAAGAAACTTCTCTGTGTGGAAGATTTTCAGTCCATATATCTCTAGTTAATCACTATATATTAATCAGCTCAGACAATAGTAGTAGAAGTAGCAAACTTAAATTTGTCCTAAGTCAAAACAAAACAAAACAAAAAGTAGTAATAGAAAATATATGATTGTACAGCATTACTAAGTATTCAAAAGTAATCCAAGCAAGGCAAGCAGTCTGTTTCCAGTTGAAAGTCCTTTAAGTACACAGACAAGTGGTGCAAGTAAAACAAAAATAGAGTAATAATATCCTCACAAGCTTTCTAAATATATATATACTTTTTATCAGGCAGGGGATTGGTTTATTGTGCTGTAAAACAAAGTGTTATTGGTACACATGTTAAATTCACATCCCTTCCCCCTTCAGTGTGACATTTCAGCTGGTCCTGCCCTACTTAGTAGCTGTCATAATAATGTCACCCTTATGTACTTAAAATAAAATTTATAATGATATGGTACCTCTTATTTAACCAGATTATTAAGTAGATTATTAAGTCTGTGATTTTATCCAAGACAATATACTACATGGCTGGAAATATGTCAACCTTAGTCCATTTGGCAATCAAAAAAATAAATAAATATACACATATACATTTTGCATGTAAAAATAAATTTCTATTTTCATAATCTATTGTTAACAAATATCGCTTTCGTCCTTTTAGACTTCTTCAGGTCTGTGTATAAGAACCCTAAAAACTATCTATAAAAATATATATAGTTGTATAATTAGTTAGTATTGTTATTACACATCATTTTGAATAAAGTGGAAAAAAGAACCAAAAAAAAAGAAAAAAATAAAAATAAGAAAAAATGTATGTATGATGATGGAAACAAAATATACACTTAAATTACAACTGATTTAAAACGGTATTTAAAACCAACTGGCAGACTAAAATAAAATAAAATAAAACAAAATTAGTCATGTAAACAATGTGACAATGTACTAAGTTCCAGTGCACTTTTAACTGAACAGTAGTAGTTTAGTCCAGGCTTCCTAAAAGAGTTCAGCTTTAATTGCCACGAGTTCATGTTTCTCCAGAATATTCGGGATGTCTCCTTCAAGATCATCCATGTCTATGCTATCCAGGATCTGGAACTTAAAACCTGTCTGTCTTTTATGAAGAGAAAGGTGTTTGGCTAGTGCATTATTTTTACATCCAGAGTGGATTTCTGACATGAAATCCTACGCTTGAGTCTATTTATGGTCTTGCCCACATAGAATGCATCACATTCATTGTACTGTGCCCTGTAAATTACTTTGGTAGTGTTACAGTCACCCCCTGAACTGGTTTTAATTATTTTCTTTAAATAAGGGCAATAAAAACTATCATCTTACTGTATAAATATACAAAATGAACAATTAGTTTCACATCTTTTAGTTCTTCTCTCATATGGTCTAGGTTTAAATTCAACAAAACTTCTAATGTTCCTGGTCTTCTTATAAACAAAGGATGGGGCTTCACCTGAGATGTTAATCAGAAAAGGGTTTCCTGTAACAATGTCCCAGTTTTATTCAATAACATTTTTGATACTGTGATAATCCATAGTGTATGTCAGGATGAAGCTATTTTTGCATTTGTTATTCTCTGTGGAATTTCTTAACATTCTTCTACTGGGGAGGTTGAGTGAAGGTGCTTCCGTCCTTTTCAGTCTATAATAGGTTCCAGGATGTTTTTTACCATCTGACTTTCATAGCCTCTCACTAGAAATTCATTTTCTAAGTTGTTCAGGTTTCTCAAAAATGGTTCCATCTCTGGTAATTCTAGCTAATCTATAGCCTTGGGACTTCATTACATTATACTTGTTTTTTGTAGGATGTAGACTTTTACTGTGGAGTAATAAGTTAACCCTCATTGGTTTTCTGAATAGATCAATAGTGCTTTGGAAATCTGCATATCTAAGAAAGTGGTTGAAGTATAGCTATGGGAAGAGGTAAACTTCAGGAAGGGGGTTGTTTGATTGAGGTAAGTGATAAAATCTCCAACCTGCAAGGTGTCACCTACCCACACAATAAAGATGTCATCAATAAAATGTAAATTACGTGTGATATGCTACATGTAGTCTGTGTTGTTTAACACAAAGTCCTCCTCCCATTTGCCCAGGGCTATGTTAGCTATGCTGGGAGCCATGGCAGCCCCCATTGCTATATCAGTTTTTTATTTGTAGTGTTTGCCATTGAAAGTAAAGAAATTGAAGTCCAGTACAAGATTAATGAGCTTCCTTAATTTTTGCAGTTGTGCCTGTGTACCTTGATTATGTTTCTTAAAAGACTGCATAGCTGCTGTTATACAGTAATTCTGAGTGAGCACTGTGTATACACAGTAACCTCTCAGTTAACTGGAACTCAAGCGACCAGAAAAAAAAGTCAAAAAAATACAGTACAATTTTCATGCGTTGCACTTTCTGCCCCCCGCCCCTGCATAAACATACCTTACGTTTTTAGAGTTTTAGCGTTTTAAAAAGGAAGCTAGGAATATATTTCCTCTCTCCCCAGCCTAAGAACAAGTCAAACCAAACAAATAGTATAGGGTACAGTATTAGTCAGGCCTACTTTTAATAGTAACTCTTAAGCAACCAGAAACTACAGTTATCTGGCATCTACCAATCCCCATGGGTGCCAGTTAACTGAGGGTTATATATGGGTCTATTTCACTTTACCTAAAACTCATTTGACTGACACCCATTTGACTGACTCCTATTTGACCTAAATTACATTTGACTGAAAACTCATCTGACTGACTCCCATTTATATCTATCTATCTATATATATATATATATATATATATATATATATATAATTATATATATATATATATATATATATATATATATATATATAAATATATATATATAAATATATATGTATATATTTTATATATATATATATATATATATATATATATATATAAAATATATACATATATATATATATAAATATATATATATATAAATATATATGTATATAATATTTTATATATATATATATATTTATATATATATATATATATATATATATACATATACACATACATACATATTATGGTACTTTATTGTCATGTGCTGCCAAAATTGTATAACCATTTAGGTGCTGTCTTGCGTGTTATTTGATTAACAACAAATCTATACAATTTTCATTTTTCAGGCTGACAGATTGTGTGTATCTGATTTACATTACCAGTGCATTCTTATGAAGTAAGAATAAAACATAATCAATTTAGAGATGAACTGTCAGGGAAATGAATGTGAATGCAGTTAAGTAAGACAAATGTTGCAAGAAATGAAACTTTATCTTGAAGACAAACTAATGTTAATATTAATAGAATGTAACATTGAAACTAATCGATCATTAAAAATATCTTGTACATTAGCAGGCAAGGTTGCATCTGCCTCAGTTTGCTGGAAAATATTTGTAAAAGATTTTGAAAATATGAATTATTTCCATATTTACAGTAATAAATCAAAAATTGAGTCTGGTCCTATCATGATGAGGAGCCTAAGTGAACAATAGGTGTTAGAAAAAAATATATGAAACACACTTGGTTAAAAATAACACAAGAAATAGAAGTATGTATTGAATGTGCACTGTATTTATAATAAACTTTTAATGAGACTAATATTTCACAAACAGGATTTTGTGCATTAAGATGCAAGCTATCATATGCAAGCTGACAGAATATGGTAGGTCTCTACAATGAAGTTATCATTGTGGGATTTACAGGGATTAAGTACATGAAGGGTGTTTGCAAGAACTTATACAAATGGTTATACAAATTATGAAATATTTCCCATATTTGCATTAATAAATCAAATATTGATAACCCAAAAAAATCGAAAATATGTTAAGTGTGCAGAGCCAAAAGTATTATCTAAAAAGACTGCACTGGAGGAAAAGTTCCAAAGAAGTTCCAAAAAAAGAACCGTCAAGAATAATTGCATTGTAAGTGTTTATTAAAAGCAAATTAAACACTTTTGTCCTATTCGGTTTAAGGACTTCATCAGAGCAAATGTGTTTTTAAAATCTTGATCCTAATGATCCATACCCCTCACGGTCTGTGTCTTGCTTATTTTAAAGATTTACTGAGACTATATATTCCAGTTCTAAATCTCAGGTCATCAGGAGATGGGATGCTATTTGTTCCATAAACCATGCTGGTGATATCTGATATGATATATTTTTGAAAACCAATCTTGTACAGGAACGCTTCAGCTCGCATCAAATACAAACTCCCATCAGCGAAAATCAGCAAAATAAAGTAATGGATCCAACCAGTCGAACTAATAGAGCAGGAACGTTCTTTATTAATTTCAGTGAGTGCTTTCACCCAACAAGGGCTTCTTCAGACTGTACGAATCATTCTAAAAGCAGAGTCCATATATAGCAAAACCAATTAATCAATAAAACAATTAGTTAATTAATTTCAAAATGTTGCACTAATATATTACAAACTCTTGTGCTTAAAAACTCATATCTTTAAGCACTTAAAAATACGTAAACTTTATATACCAATATGTACATAAATATATACATTTAAATATTTATGCAGAATTGCAGTTCTGATTGGGCCATTTACTTGGCCACTTGTAATTGTTCGGCATTCTATATTGGACAGACCTCCAGGTCTGTCAAATTGAGAATTTGTGAACATATGAGTGCCATTAGGAATAGACGCACTACCAACGCTTTATATAAACATACTTTGGAACATCCTTCAGCTACTTTTACATTTGTCATTATAGACAGAATTATTCTCCATCGAAAATTTAAAGCAGGATGGCACCAAAAACTGAATGATATGGAGAATAAATGGATAATTAGATTAGGGGGTCTATTCAGGCCAGGTTTAAACACATTAGAACCATCATATTGAGTGGATATTAAACTGTATTGAGGTGATTATTTTGATTTTCAACTTTTTCAAAATATGGGTAACCATGCAAATATGAAATATTGCAACGTTTATTATAGCTGGCACTATTTAGTTTTATAAATTAATATGTACCAGGTATATATGTATTGGTATTTGTAGTATATTTAGAGTGGCATGGCTATCATATTTCTATTGCTTTATATTATCTGCACATAATAATTAACATGCGCAGATTATTGTTTAAATATATGTACATGTCTCTAATATGTTTAACATGAGATATGTGCATATATATTTTTTTGTTAACTATTGAGATTTGCCTATTATGGGTTTTGTATATTGTAAAACAATGTACTTACTTTAAATGCGGGTCATATCACTTTAAGAGTGGGACTATAAAAAGGGTCTAATATGGTGGATGTTTCTACTTTATCTTATTCAGGCATTGAGAAAGGCTAGCAATAGCCGAAACCGGTTTGCTTCAGCATAGATTTTTACCTATGCTGACAAGATTTTTTGTGCTATGATGCAGCAATAAATATTATTACCATCATCCTGTACGTGCTGGTCCGTTTTTGGTTTGATGTTCTTAAAATATGCTGCCAGCTCCATTGCCTATCCCATATCTGTCCTAAACAACTGATACATCGCAGAACAATATGCCCCCATACTCTGGAAAATGTCCCATATCATCCCCTCCACAGGGGAGACTGATCTAAAGATCTCTCTAATTATCAGCCCATTGCTATTTTCTCACCCCTAGCCAAAATCTTAGAGAAATGTATCCATAAGCTGCTCCTAGACCACCTCTCTACAAATAACCTCTTATCTAGTTCACAGAGCAGCTTCCATCCAAAACACAGTACCTCCACAGCCCTCATACGTTTCACTAACTGCATCAACTTTCTCAAAAACAATGGGCAACTAGTCTCTACTATATTTCTTGATATGTCCAAAGCTTTTAATACAGTAACCCACCAACTACTACTCAACACTCTATCCTCCTTCAGACTCAGCTCTACAGATCTCAACTTGTTCTTTAGCTACCATACTAATCGACAACAGACAGCTAAATGGGATAATAAACTCTCCACACTCCTCTCAGTCTCTGTTGGGATTCCTCAGGGTTCCATCCTTGGACCTCTCCTTTTTATTATGTTTGCAAATAGTGTAAACACTGCCACTAAATCTGCTTCTATCATTCGGTATGCCAATCCTGCTCTCTTATTTGCTCTGCTCCCACACCCCAAGAACTCCAGGATAAACTGCAAAAATCATTTCTAGATATCGATAATTACCTAAATGAACTTTAACTCATCCTAAATGCAGACAACAAAACAAAGTTAACAATCTTCTCCTACAGGAAATCCAAAGCAAACCCACCACCTCTCTTCATCTACTTTACTAATGGCACTGTAATAGAACCAGTTAACTAATCAAAACTACTTGGTGTCACAGTAGACAACACCCTAACATTCGATAAACACATATCACTCATAATTAAAAAAGTTCACATCTGACTTGGTGCTCTATATAGGGCCAAACTTTACCTCACTCAAAATGCCAGACAAGTCATAGCTAGATCCCACCTCCTATCTACTCTCCTCTACTGTTGTCAAATTTTCACTAACCTGCACATGTCTGATTTACATCTACTCACCTATTATAATAAAATAGCAAACTTTGCTGCTAATATACCCAACAGGACCCATCATTGCCTTGCTCTGCAAAAACTACAATGGCTTGAATTTCCCAATCTGGTATCAATCTCTCAATCAGCTTACCCCTGCCCACTCCATTATCCACAAACCTGGAAACTGCCCTGCACTCTGCAACCTAGTGCAACTAAATGCCGACCCCTGGACCCTTAGATCATCTGATAACCTTATACTCAAGGTAACAATGTCCTATAATTACTTTGTTGACTCTCTCTTCTCCTGTAATGTAGCCAAACAGTGGAACCTAATACCGCAGAATATTCTAAAAAATACAGATAGTCATTGCTTCAAACTACTCCTAAAGGAACACCATACTCAACAATGGCTATGCTCCTGTAATACTCCTGGCTAGTTTTTCATGTCATCGATCAAATGTTTCTTTTCCACTATCTTCTTCTTCTTGTCATACTTCCACCAAATGAAAATACCACAATGGTTTGTTTTAGTTATATGAGTATCATATTACTGTCTGTAGTAAGACTTAGGAAATGTAATGCTTTCTGTTTACATTCTCTTTTTGTAAATTGTGATTGTAGGCAACTGTTAAACTTTTTGTATATTCTTTGTAAAATTTTATGTAATCTTTTTTGTACTATTGTTATGGAGCTTTTCTCCCCGGGTCTCCACTGAAAATGAGCTACTCGCCCTGATGGACACTACCCGATTAATAATTGTAAAATAAATAAGTAAATATTTGGCATGGATAGGAACTCTCTTATCAATGCAGTTGTTAAGCTGCAGTATAAATCAAAGATGTGGGCAGTGGCTTGAGCAGTAGGGTCTATCAGAGAAAGATTACATCAGAATTTGTTAAGTCATCAAGTAATTGAAGAAAGTTCCTTGTGAGAAGTTTCTAATCAAACCAGTATTTGGTGGCAAATTATCACCAGTTTTAAAGGAAAAGGTCACAAATATATCGAGAGAAGGTAATGCATGTAGAGTTGTAAAATAATGGGCCATATATGTGTGGACAAGATCAAGGGTATTTATGTTCCTGCTAGAATGGTTAACAGTGGTTTACAATATCAAGGAAGCATTGGGCATTCTGACCATTAGAGGTACAGGTAGTTGTTTCACTTATTGACAGTTAGTTGAAGTCTCCCAATATTAAGATGGTGGTGTGTGTGTGTGTGTGTGTGTGTGTGTGTGTGTGTGTGTGTGTGTGTGTGTGTGTGTGTGTGTGTGTGCACGCGTGCATGCGCGCTCGCATCTGTGAGTGTGTATTTGTTGACCGTTTGTAAATTTTAATGATTCAGTGCATACTACCTTGATTTATAACACCCACATAAATGGATACTGCTATCCACTGAAAAGGTTACATCTAACTAAGAATGTTTCCTACCCTCTAAGACATACACAAGAAGAGGGGTTAGCACTTTCTCAATCAATGTTTAAAAACATCAAGCATTCTCCAATATAGCAGCCTTCATATAGAATAACCTTCCAAGTGAACTAAAAACTAATCAAGCCTGAAGCCCTCCAAAGGTGCTCTAAGTGAAAGTTACTTGTACTTGTTTTCGAGAATTATTTAAACCTACTTTATTGGTCAGCATAGATGCTTACTCTTCACAGGCGGCCGCAGTGGTGCAGCGATTAGTGTTGTTGCCTCACAGCAAGAGGTTCTCCAGTTCGATGTTCGGCTGGGGTGCCTTCTGTGTAGAGTCTGCATGTCCTTTCTGTGGTCACGTGGGTTTCCTCTGGGTGCTCCGGTTTCCTCCCACATCCCAAAGACATGCTGTAGGTGGATTGGATACTCTAAATTGGCCCTCTACATGAGTGTGTGCATGTGTGCCTTCTGTGGAAGGTTGGGTGCTGGGATGGCAACTTGACACCGTAAAACTCCACTGCCAATCATGAATGGACAGGTGATCCGCTGTGGCGACCCTAACCAGGAAAAGCCGAAAGAAGAAGAAGATGCTTACTCTTCATTTAGTTTTTGGCTCTAAACTCTATAATTTCCTCTAATTATTGTTATTCTACCAACAGTTTTAAAGGCTTTTGTTCATCTTAAGTTGTTTTCCAGCATATCGCTCCATCTTTCCTAATAATTATTTCAGAGCTTGTTCTTTCCTTTTCTATTAATTACTTTCAAGCTTGTTCCTTATATGTAACATATATACAATACAAGCACTGTTACTTCTAATACCTCATCATTCCTGTGTATACTGCTTTCACATTTTAATCACTGTTCCGTCATTTTATTGCTCTACTCCATTATGTTATTACTTTTTGCTGTAACTTACATTGATAATCATCTCTTTCACTATATCTTACTACCCTAGTATCTCATCATTGTTGTATATATTGCTTTCAAATGTTAAGCATTGTTCCTTGATGTTATTGCATAATTCCATTATGTTATTAGTTTTATTGAAACTTACTATGTTAATCATCTATTTTACTATACCTCACTATGTTTTGCAGTACTGCCTGTAATTATCGTTTCTCTAATGACTGTTGAATTTGTGCTACTATACCCAGGTCGTGATTGAAAAGGGTCCGTGGATCAGATCACCTACCCAGTTAAACTGCAAGTAAATAAATAAATGAAATGCAGCAAATGTCATCCGCTCATGGCTAGAACAAATATAATTTTTAATTTAATAAAACATTGATTAATTTAATAAAATGTAGATTTTTAGTTGTCAATCCTTGCTTAAAGATTGTTCAAATTATAAATAAAATTGTTCTGATTCTAAGTATAGTTTGAGTATGGACTAATAGTGTTCAGTGGGTGTTATCAGAATAAATTACTGTTTAATAATAGTGATCATGTTTGATTTCTTTAGTGGAGTTTGTATGCATCACTGTTGTGTGGCATAAGTTTACTTCAGCAGTCATTACATGTTTCAAGGTATTGTAATCTTTTCCTTCCAGATATCTAGATAAAGGATATTGGCACATCACCTGATTCACTTTTGCCAAACTCTTTTAAGTTTTTTCAACTTCTCCACTGCTTTGCACTGTAGGTAATATAACTGTTTACTATTTTGACTTCCAAAACAATTATATCTGAAATTGCACAACTTGCATCTATGACTTATAATGGTTTTAATTTTCTATTTTGTTCTATTCCATATTAGGCAACTGTAGTTGTTGCTCATTGATTATAATGGGTTATAAGTTAAAGTAATTAAAACACTAATACATAACAAAAATGAATGACTTAGCCTTAAAACTAGCCAGTGGTAGTTCTGAAACCTAAATATTTCTATTGCTGTTTTGGTACAAACAGACAAAAAAACAGCCTTGTCTGATGCAGTTTCTATGTAACTTGAACTGAAATGTTGCCATCAGCATATTAAATGTAGTTCCAAATATCATGCATCATATTTCTGCACAGTATATATCACACATCAAGCCCTTAAAAATGCAAGCATTCCAAACGCTGTCTAATAACATTCAACAAAACGCTGACAATGCACTGCACCACTGCCTTTCACTGAATTACGGTATTCTTTGCATAAGCTTTTGAGCTGCAACAAGGGGGCTGTGATACATCATAAAATTTTACGTATGCCTTGAAAATCTAGTTTTAGGGATATGTCAGGATACTCTGCCAAGAAAGTATTATAAGTGATATGCTGCTTCATTCACCCTGCAGCTTGCAGTGATAGCATATGTTGATATGAAGGATGAGTAACTCTAATACATGTGTGCACTGTTGAGCAAACACCCAGCAGAGCAGCTGAGTATCTCAGAGGGTTAAATGCCTTACTGCAACCTTGATGACCTGTATTTATTTAGCATCATTGCTGTTGGGGGGTGGGGGGGGGGCACATGGGGAGGAATGAATAACTGACATTAGCTGTCCATCCTAGGAGGGATGGCAGCCTAGGCTCACTGCAATAGCAATATTAGGAGCCTGGCATGCTTCATGGTTCAGGCAGTATGTTACTTGCTGAGAGGCTGCACATGCTTGGAAGCATGTAAGCACCTCCAGAAAGCAGTAACTGCAGACCTGGCAAGGCAGCCATGGGATGTGGGAGGTAGGACACACTTCCTGCTAGCAGTACAGTGCTGCACCAGTTTCATCAATGTCCTCCCCAGTCCCAGACATGGATCAGGTTAAGCCCGGGGATGCGAAGGTGGGTCTGTAAGACCTGGTGAATAAGTAGAGGAACTGGTCAGCTGGGGGAAGAAAAAAAGAAAAAGAAATCAACTACTCAGCAAAATGTCACTGCACTGAAACAGAGATAGGACTCTGCAGATTGTTTGTAGATGGTTTGCTGTGATTTCAGTAACAAAGACATTTTATGAGAAGCACAACAGTTGTGCTATTTTTCATA
Source organism: Protopterus annectens (assembly GCF_019279795.1). Lineage (NCBI taxonomy): Eukaryota > Metazoa > Chordata > Ceratodontiformes > Protopteridae > Protopterus > Protopterus annectens. The sequence goes on from NC_056746.1 coordinate 761,098,025, forward strand.
TAGTGCTAACATGTTGTGGCTCACACATTTCATAAAGTATTGAAATATCATGCTTGACAGATTGCATCTTACACAGGACTGGTATGTTATGAACTACATATGACAGTTATATGACTTTGCACAAAGCGTTAGTATGTTTTAACTTGTACATGACAATTATACTACATTTTATACAGTAATGTATTGCACGCACTGCTAGTATGTTTTAATGCACTTGTGATATTCAGCGTGTATCTCACAGTGAGAACAGACATTCTGGAGTCAGTAAGTGTAACAGAATATAGGCAGTTATGTAATGAAAAGTGCTACATATGCCATAATGCACTCATCAGAATTTTGGGGTGTGTTTCTTATGCTCCCCTAGAAATATATTCAGTGTTTTGGTATGCACAGTGTCCCAGGATATGGCTGTACTGTCCCACTTCCATGCAGTGTGGTATAAGATTATTCTGTGGAAAACTACATTGGGTAGAGTCATCTAGGTGAGATATACATTACAGAATATGCTACTCACATACCCCTGAAAAATCATGTGATCCTGTACTAACTACATAATCAGCAAGGCTGCTACAACCTATTCTGTAAGGTAATGCATATCCTGTAAACATAACTGTCATGTAACTGCTGTAGTTATAGTTAAATGATGAAGCTGCATTACTGAAAGAATGCTTAGGATGAGTTTTGCTTTATTTTCCTACATGAGAGACATGTAAATGAAGGTTTATGACAATACCCTTGCATGCGTCTATAAGTTAATGCAGAGGATCATGGCTTTCAGCTGTTAATTGGCTCCTTCCTATAGCCTAGAGTGAAGGGTTTGAGTCCTCACACCTCCACATGCCTACTATGTGATTCAGAGCAAGCCATTTGTCCAAACAGTGCTCCTAGGTAGACCCTGAAAAGGGACACTTGCGTCCATTAGGCTTAATCAGTTAAATTAATAAATTAAATAAAAACTATATTACCCAATCTCCAGCAGTTGACATATTTTGTGGCATGCATGCCCTAGCATTTACTATTACAGTACAATGTTAAAAATGCTGCATAACACATCCTGTGTCCCTTTGCTTAATGAGCAATGCCATGATTTCACTCTTCACTGACAAAAGTGTCATGAAACAACGCCAAGTCAGAAAATGCACCTGCCAAGGGAACCGGATATAAATCTCTTTCAAATTCTTAAAGCACTAACTGTATAATTTGCAATACTACTAAATATTTTATTAAGTCATCGAAAGAGAGTAGCGATCGTGATGACTGAAAAAAAGTGTCATCTGGCTTGCCTAGAAGAGTATCAGAACAAGGCCGAGGCAGAAAGCTAATAACCTGCTGATTTCATGTAGGGAAATCATGGAATCAGTCCCGTAGGAAGAAAAGAAACAATTGCAGAATCCAGGTATCTGGTAGAGCAGAGGACTTTGACTGAGCAGACCCATGAAGAGGAAGATCAGAAGAAGGTGTTTAACAGACATTTTATTTTCACAATGAAAGCAGAGAAGATGTAAAGAATGGAGCAGTCGACTTGCATCAGTCTACTTGGATTTTTTTTTCATTTGTTGACTATTTGAGAAGGCTGCTCAAAACAGAACCTTTTCCCCCGGACAACATAAGCCATAAATGGACTAAATATATAATAAGTTAAAGTGCAACACAATGAAGCAGATTGCACACACACATACCTCAGATGTAACAGTCAAGCTCTAAACTTCTGCTAGACTTTACCAGTTGACTTGGTTCCACATAAAAAGGAAGATAAATCAGTGGTGCTCAGTATGGGTCCCACGTAGCTGCATAAGTAAAACACTGACTAAAAAATGTGGCACAGGCAGTTGCAATGAATGAGGTCTGCTCAAATGAAATGGTAGCTATTGATGAAGTGCAAGGAAGTAAAAGTAGCACTAAAAGAATTCTGGAAAAATATGTATTTTTATAAATAACAGAGAACTATGAAACATACTTAATATTACAAATGATTTACAATAAGTAAGAATTAAAATGATAATGCAAGAAGATGGTTAGAAATAAAGAATATACCTTACAATTTGCCTTAGCAACACATACTTATGATCAAATAAAACCTACTTAAAGGTATCTTGATTCTTATCAAGATATTCCCCTGGCAAGAATAAAAAGCCAGAATTACAAACTACTACATAAAACATATTACTATACCACTAGTCATACCTTGTACCTCCTTAATCATAAGAGAATAGAAAAACAAAAAATGCACTTCCTGCAAGAATATCATATTATAGTTGTAACTAAAGGAGATAATACTTGAGTGTTGAGCAAGAAATCTGGACATAGTGATAAACAATTGGTGGGACAAATGCCCAAAAATAGGGACAGTTTTAAAATATTGCTCTTACAAACTTAAAAAGTTGATAGAATAACAGGTTTTGAAGTCTAAATTTTAAATGTCTGTCATTATTTTCTGACTTCAATACTCAGTGATTTGCTAGTAATTTGCCAGAAAACCACAATTGTGTGAGAAACAGGCCAACAAATATGAGGCAAAATTCTGGACAGTCTGCCAAAATCTGTACAGTTGAGAGGTATGTTGAGACTAGTTGTCTCCTTACCACTTCACTCTGCCTTTCATCTGTTCTTCACTTCTACCATTCCTTTTAGCTACATCCTACATTTTTCATTTCACCAGAAGAAAAAAAAAGAGAAATGAGAAATACCATCCCTAACACTGCAGTATTCACTTAAAATGCATCTTCATTTCCAAGCTCTCATTCTCTTTCTCTCTGGTGGAGGTGAACCACGGTTTGTCCCATCTATAATATGTTTGATCTACACCCATATCTAGTTAAACCTCTGTATGAAAATTAAAGGCAATAATACCACCCTGTTTCCTTCTTCTCCCTCTGAGTTGCCCTGTGCTCTATCTCTGCCTTGTCTTATTTTGGCCAACCCAGACCTACATCCAAATGTGGACCTCAGTTATCCACAACTGCTCTATTCACCATTTTCTTAACAAAGTCTGTAACTGTGGCTCTACATCTTCAGTGTTTCACCATGCCCCACCAATTGAATGTTTTTAATCTTTTTGATGTTCTACACCCCATTTGCAACTACATAAAATAAAGGAAGCAGAACCACTCTTCTGAATATATAATGTATCCTATGGAGATGTAGTCATATCCCTTCCTCTTCTCGGCTGTCTGGACCTTCACTTATTCCAAACTTTAATACAATCTCTTCTGTTCCTCTCAGTCCAAAATATTTGGATATAATCTTTATTTTCCCCCTCTTTGTGACCTAACAACTCTCTTAATGGATTCTACTCCCATCCAGCCATCTTCTTTGCACTCCCTTCAATCCACAAACAGTGCCTTATTACCATGCTAGTAGCCCTGTAGAGCAAGTAGTCCCTCCCTACCCCATAAACTCACAATCAATAGACAGAGCTCATCTTCTTACTACCAGTTTGCATTATATCCCATACCTAACGTCTCGTTTTCTACTTTTGAGAATGCAACACTTCCCCAACAGCCACTGAAACATCCCTCTAATCCCTTCTCCTGTAACTTGTAACTCTAACTCTCTCGCAAGCATTGTTAATGTATCTATATTTTGTTAGTTTTACACAATGAACCTCCATTCAACATGATGACAAATGTTTCCTACTTAACCTACCTCATATTAATTTTCCTGTGCTCTCAGCCACTGATTTATTTTAATGACCTGACATATCTTCTAAATAAGACATTACTCAGCCCTAAGAGCCCTAACTGCCCTCCCTGCTGAACTTGACTCTATCATGTTCACCAGTGTGTTCTCATCCTAAATTACCACAGACATCCAGATAAGTACAACAGCAGGGGTAAAATAATTACCCTAATATCTTTTCTGTCTTCTCCCAGTGTAGTCACCTTTGCTGAGCATCTGTCTAACTAATTGTTCATCCTAACTGGGATTCTTTTGTTTGTTGTTCTCCACAATTTACTTGAAGTTAGTCATACCCCTAAATATTTATTACTACCCTATAAGTGCAAAAGGTCATACTTTTCTTGCTCCTTGACCCAGTCATCACTATCATCAATTTTCAACGTGATTCTGAATTCCACCTTCCAAGCCTAAGACTTTGAATATATGAAGAAGTTTCATAACCAACAATTTGGAATTTGTCAATAATATAGCTCACTGTCAGTGAAAAAAACTTAATTCTTCTTTTATCAACCAGTGTACCCCAACTCAGTAGTCAGGAATATGACAAACTACCAGCCTAGCAACACCTAGGATAAGTACTGTGCACATTAATTCTGAGCTACTGTGATAGTTTTGCACTTACCTTTGGCATTTTGGTCACAATTAAGAGGCCTTTTGTTTAGGTGAGATACTTTTAAGACCCTCAGCATATGTAGATGTATGTGTTTGTTCAACGTTAGAATTGCCTTGGTTTAACTCTAATGAAACCTTACATTTTTCTTTCTAAACTGCAATGCTTTATACTCAGTACCTGCGAAGCAAGGTCCTGGTTTGCACTAGAAGGCACTTTGCTCCTCATGTGTAGACTTAGATTGTTCTGGGCAGAAAGCACTTTAGTAAATCACCTCCAAACTTCATAGGCACTATTCCCATTTCCACCCACACTAATATGTACCTGGAACCATGGGTGTGTACTTTCTTGCCATCTTTATCGCTATCTTCATAGAATTGGGCATTCTGAGACAGTAATGCAATTGTCTTATGTTTACTGGCAACCACTTACTACTTAAACTGACTTAGTGTGTAAGAGGTGAAATTATATAATCTTATTTGATGGAAAGTTCTCACACAAAGCCAGAACAAATAAGCATGTTGTTAGTACTTCAGAACCCCATACTAAATTAATCACACATAGCTTGAAGCAAACGCATTGACCTACATATTCTGAGGATCTTAAAAGTAACCTATATAAACCACAAAGGCTTCCTAAATGTAATCCAATAAATAAGTACACTCAGCAATCTGACAAGTACACAGCACAGGTAACACCCACCATGAAACCTACATCTAAGCATCATAGTGTCTCATGTTAAAGGTCTACATAGTGAGTCACACCAATGCACCATTCTCAAGGCTATGCAGAGTTCATAGTCAGTTGTGTTTCAGGTGCCATGATCTGCTACATCACTCATGCACTCATCTCACTGGACCACTGGTACACATATGACATGGGCATAGTGCACATGGGTGTAAATGACCTAAGATGTACCTCCCTGGACTATATGAAAACAGATATGTAGTAGTTCTCAGCGTATGTATCTGAGTCTGTTATGATGCTAGCCTTGAGGAGCATTCTACCAAGCAGCAGGACCAAGAATGATGCTGCAATATGAACACAATGTTATTGACATCAACAATTGGCTTAACTTCTGGTATCAGCCAAAGTTTGTACAATATATATATCTGACTGGGAGGAGATTATAGATAGTCCAAACTGCTTTTCCAGGGATGGTTTGCACTTTTCCCCTCAAGGCTTCCCTATATTGGCTATGTCTTTGTCGCCATGTCCTGTGTATTTTTTAGGAAAAATTAGTCTTCTAAGGCTTCAAAATCATAAAAAAAATTCTAGAAAAAATAAAGGTCAATTCTAGGAGCCTTAACAATAAACTCCATTCTATACAAGCACTCTTTACCTTGGAAAACATTGATATATGTATCATCACAGTCCTGGTTCAATTCCAATGACGGCACACCATTAGTGCCTACTATGCCTTCAAGTCCCCTGCACAAGATAAAGCCACTAAAGGTGCTGGTGTCTCCATATTCTTAAAAATACACTTCACCTGTAGACTTCTTAGACAATACAAATAACTGGAACTCGTCCATGTCCAACTTACTATCAACACAGTTCATTATCATATCATAGCTAACTATAGGATTCCTTTTATGCCCCCCTCAGCCCATACATCATACCTAACTAGGATGGTCACCCTGTGCAAACACTATCTTCATGGGAGACATCAACTACCCCACTATAAAATGAGAGACTTACATCCTCAAATGTATTTGTCCAAAAATTTCTGGACTTTATCAATGTAAACCATCTGGAACAGTTAGTCCACATTCTTACCAGGGGGGGTAAATCTGTCTTTATCCCTATGGTACAGCTTTGCTCCACACCAATTATAACTTCCTCCATGGTTAAATTAGACCACAAATCAGTCACATTCACCATAAGACTGAAGTTGGAAGCATCTTCTAATTCCAAGTATTAAGAGTTTGTATTAAAACTAATCTGTTAGAACTGAGTGATGACCAGGCTAAATTAAAAATCCTCTTCCAATTTGGTGACCCTACTACTTATGTAGAATCCTTCTTTACCTGCCAAATTCTTATAACATGTGTCCCCATCCTGAGTAAATACAACACCATATTTAAAAATAAACCCCTTGTGATGTAACCCAGATATAAACAGGCTCTAGAATAATAATAAAAAAATCACTGTGCATGAAAATACATTTAGATCTCAAGATGATGAAATGCTCTTGTTAATCGTAACAAGGATTTCCAGACCCCAATCAAATAAACCAATGTCAAAGGCAACTATGAGGTGAAAATTCCCAGTTATTCAAAGTATAACCACAAACTCTTTTCTAATTTTATTAGAAACCTCAGAAACAATGCTCAGCACTGCAGGGAAGTAATAGTTAATGATGTCATATTCTCAGACCCAGAGAACATAGTCAGTCTACACATTTAGCCCATATTTCATCTCAGTCTCCCCTCCTATATTCCCTAATCACATATCCAGATCTACAAACTCCCTACTCGCATCTCCCAATAACATGTCATGACACTCTCCAAAGCCAAGGACACTGTGGGGGCCATAACATGCTGGACTACCTACTGGCCATTGTGAAACAGGACTTACAGATTCTCCACTGAGGCTATTTAATATCAGCCTCCAAAAAGACTTCATGCCAGACGGATAGAGGACAACAACAGCAGTCATCCCCTAGCACAACGGTGGGGCATCAATGGACCCAGGTAGTCATAGACCCATAATCTAGAACATCATCCACAAGACTTTGTAAAGAATTATTATGGAAGTAATAAATACGGACATCAATAACCACAAACCCTTCATAAGCCAGTTCAAATTTGTCAAGGCCAGATATAGCCTACTGAGTCTGGACAACTTCTTCAAAAAGGTTTTTGAAGCAATGGATGAGGGCAAATCAGTAAACACTGCAAATCTGAACATCACAAAGACATTTGACACCCTCATACACTCTGGTATGATAGATAAGCTTGTCCCCATTTGGATAGCAAAGTGGCTGACAAATATAACCATGGAAATCTGGATGGGTGGCTTTATTTCCTGCAGTAAACATGTCACTAGCAATGTAGCCCAGGGTTCCATCCTTGGGCCACTCCTCTTTGGCATTTACATCTTGGAGGTGAAAGCAAATATTATAGGTTTATTGCTGACCAAGATTGCAGATGACTGTAAACTCAATACCATCGTAAACCCTCCAGAGGACATGAAGATCATCCAAGAGGCCTTTCCCCGGCAAACACCTGATATCAAAACCCTGGACTAAAGCTAAACGCCAAGAAATTTATAATAGTATCCTTCAGTAAGCATTAATTCCCTTGTGAATAGCACATAAACAATAGACTTCTGCAAGTTAATTGCATAGTCAGGGCATTGGGAACCTATGTTGGCAATGAACTTTCCTTTGATCACCATGTATCCACTATTATAAGGAAGTCCTTTTTATCACACAGCTCATGTCTAAGGGTATGGTGTCCAAATCCAGGGCTGTAATTATTTCACTATACTTGACTGTCATCAGGCCAGTCATTGAATGTAATGTCTCTTCTGGTATGTACCTGTTCAAATACTTCTCTCAATTTGAATGACCACAACACTATATCATTAAATAACACAAGGGCCAAAACCATAAAAGCTATGAAGACTATCTCAAAGCCTTGTCTTCTTTCTTGATATCTTACAGGTTTTTACAAAACCTTTCCTGTTGCACATCTGCAAGTCCAATGGTAGCATTAACACGCACCTAAGAGAGACCAATCTTTTTTTGCAAGATAAATAGGACATGTTGGAGGGATAGGTATATATAAGGTTTATATAACAGAGGATGCTGCTCCTATGGAAATGTCTTCTCTTCCACTCCATGTAAAGTGAAGTACATTTATTACTCTATTCAAAAGTAAATTGGATGAATTGATGGGAAAGTGAAAATTCATCCCTGATTTAGCATCCCTGACCCTCATGCATAGAGGTGACAAGTAAGTAACTCAACATATACCTTTTCTGCCTACCTTTAGGTTATATAAGCACAAAAAGGGTTAAAAACTACCATGGGAATGTAAGGTTAAGCTTATTAAGGTCCTTACAGATCAATAGCCCAGTAAGTATCTATGAAAATATGAACTTAATAAACTCTCTGTGGTAATTTTTTTCTATCACAACTATAAAAAATAAGTTGAAAGAGGGAAACCTTGTTCTGTTCCTTGTTCTAACCATGCTCATAAATGCTTCTTAATTAATGGTCCATAATCACTGGTACACTCATTCTCCCTGGCCTCTTATCTAACACCCTTTATCCCCCCTTTTCCCCAGGCAATATCCTTTCACTAAAAGTTGTTCCTGTGTTTGCACTTAATAATGTCTGTACAAACCATAGCAGAGGAAGCCCTTATTCAGATAACTGTTTATAAAAGTCTAGTGAAAGCTATCAATGCCCCTTGATTTACTGTCCCATAGGCTTGATAGTAACAGCAACTTCCCACACCCCATTATTTTTTATGTATGTCTTTCCTATTATCCTCAAAATGCATTTTCCCTGCATTCCAGAAACAACTCATATCTGTACAGTTTTTGTAAATGACTTATTGAAATTTTTTCCTCATCTCTTCGTTTTAAACACCACATCCCCTTCTTTATTTTTCAAGAATCCAATCCAGATCATTGTGCACTGCTTTTTTAATATTCACATACATAACTTTACATCAATCACCTTTACCTATTAATTTGCTCCTTTTCATCTTATTTTTTCTTCAGTTTGCAGTTCCTCGAAACAAGTAATATTTTCTTAATTCTTTTTCTCCTAGTTCCAGTGAAAACTAGTACATTCCAGCCATCTGGAATGCACATGCTGCATCCCACTCACTCTATACTCTCATTCCTTTAGTCTTCATTACATCAGCATCCTGGAATACACCATAATTCTTTGACCCTAACTTGTCTTTCTCCTACTATTCCCTTCCCGGTATCTCCCATGATCCCACACTTTTATCCAAAACAAGCTCACCTTCTGTTTGAGTAGTTAGTATGTAAGTAAATAAACCATTAAGATGCACAGCATCAAATCTATTGTCAGCTATTTTGTAAAGCAGGTTTCTAAGTCAGAAAACCTGCTTGTTTAGTGGTTAGTCTTTGGGAGTTCTGCTGCATTCATAAATGAAAACTGCAGGAACACAATCTCCCTTGTCTCAGCTATTTCTTCATTTCTATAATTTAACTTGTCAGCTTTCCTGTCATGAGATAATGCTTTGGGTCCCCACACAGGATCTTTCATTCCATCACAAGTGTGACTCCTGATACTGCATGTCTCGACAACTGAAAAATTAAACTGTGGTTACTCAAAATGCTTATGCTAAAACTCACACAGCTTTAAAGCAAATTTGCAGGGCAGTTTCACCCATGGCACCCCCCCAGGCATGAAATGCTGCCCCCCCCCCTCATACGCCTGATATTTATATATAGTAACTGAAAGAGTACTGTTCCTCGAAAAGGTGAAAAGATTCCATAAAACCACAATTTCAGATTCAATGTATATTCCCTGTAATCCCACTTCAATTTTCACTGTTATGAGGATTTCCTTTAAGTCCACAGACATCCCCTTCAGTCCTGTTTGTCCTTTTTTGTCACTGTTGCCAATATAAGCAGTATGTCTCTAAACTGCAACTGTTGCACAACGTAAGAATAACTTTGTTAGTCACACTAGCACCTTCTTGTTTCTGTAAAAAGAAAAATGTATCTAGTACATGCTCTGCAGGGAATGACCAGGAGGACGGGAAAGACAACTGACCCATAGTTCAAGTTATTATTAGCAGTTGCCTTTCTGGTCACATTATGAAGAAGTTAATTGTAAATGTATACGATTTATTAAAACATCTGTGAGGGCAGCAAGCGCACCATTTTGTAAAAGCTGTATGGCATAGAAAGCTTCTTTATGAACGATTTGAAAACTGATGATCTGTTAATTATTAAAGTCTTTACATGTAATTACATTATCCATTGCAAACAAGATACTATTTAGAGAAAACATCAAAATCTGATCTCATACAACTTTGGTAAGTTAGCATGAAACTCAGTCACTCGTCTCATGAGTATTTTCCCTCATTCTGACTAATGTCCTTAATTATAAGAAGAACTACTCTAATGAAATCCAAGACTAATTAAAGCTAATAAAGGTACATGAAATGTGCACTCCTTGACATAAAAATGAATGACAAATTTACATATTAAATGTTTAAATAAGCAGCATATTCAGACAGCTGGAATCTCTCCAAGAGACAACATATGAATCCTAGTAGAAACAACATAGAATTATTGGATAAGGAAGAAGCCCTCTTAGGCAGCCTAGAAAGCCCAGATAGGCTCCCTATTACTGATTCTGTAAGAGAGAGTAAATTGCGGCTACAGACTGTGTTAGTGTATAGACAAAAGCTCTGATCCCTGTGAGCCTGGAATTTATATTCTCTTCCATAAATAGTAGATTATTATCTGGCTAAGGCCTTTGAAATTTACGCATGTAGGCTTAAAAGTGAAATGAATTAAACTGAGAACCAAGACCCACTGCAGGACATTTAGCACAAAGGGGGGTATATTTATTTATCTATCTATCTGTTTAATTTTGTAACAAGTAACTGCCTTGGTAAGAGGTGATCTTTGTCAGGTATAAGCAGCATAGCAGAATGTAGCACTATATGTATTTTATATATATATGGATCACCTTGGATTTACCGAAATGCCAAACCGCCGAAACACAAATCACCGACACCAAAAGACCGACAACAAAAAATACCGACAACGCAAAACACTGAACACCATAACACCAACACACTACACGTAAACAACACAGTACACTACATGACATATCCACTAGCCCTAACCCAAACCCTAACCCTATGGTCCGACACTACCGCACACTTACCCTACCTGCACCCTAACCCTAACTGACTTACCCACCCCTAACCCCAAGGTCCGACACTACCGCACACTTACCCTACCTGCACCCTAACCCTAACTCACTTACCCACCCCTAACCCCAAGGTCCGACACTACCGCACACTTACCCTACCTGCACCCTAATCCTAACTCACTTACCCACCCCTAACCCCAAGGTCTGACACTACCGCACACTTACCCTACCTGCATCCTAACCCTAAATCACTTAACCCACCCCTAAACCCACAGTCCGTCACTATCGCACACACACCCTACCTGCACCCTAACCCTAACTCACGTAACCCACCCCTAAACCTACAGTCCCTCACTATCGCACACATAACTGTCCGCTCCCTAACACTAAATCCCTCACTCTATCGCACACTTACCGAGTCCGTCGGGTTCTCACCTTGTCGGTCATCTGCGTTGTCGGTGTTTTCGGCCCGTCAGATTCCTTGTCGGTGAAGTGAGATTTCGGGCATCTAAAGGTGATCCATATATATATATATATATGTATATATATGGTTCTACCTCACTTCAACGACACGCCAGAACATCGACACGAAAACCGAGAGCACCAGAAGATCGAAAGCTGAGAAGACCGACACGACGGGACCCAGAAGATCGACAGTGGAGAAGACCGACCCGGCGAATGAAAGCACCGACACCGAGGATGCCGACATGGGGAAAGGCTGTGTAAGTATGCGGTAGTGACGGACTTTAGGGTGCGAGTAAGGTAAGTGTGGATATTGACGGTCTGTGGGGATAGGGGTGGGTTAAGTGAGTTAGGGTTAGGAGCGGTCAGGTAAGTGTGCGTAGTGATTGTGTTGGGTTAGGGCGGATAAGTGAGTTAGGGTTAGGCGGTCAGGTAAGTGTGCGGTGATTGTGTTGGGTTAGGGCGGATAAGTGAGTTAGGGTTAGGAGCGGCCAGGTAAGTGTGCGGTAGTGACGGACCTTAGGGTTTGGGTTAGGGTTGTAGGTAGTTGTGTATGTGAGGTTTAGTGTGGGTTTGTAGGATTTTGGTGTGCTTGTGTTGCGTATGTGGTTTTGGATGGGGAATGTGTTTTGTTTGTTGATTGTGGTGTGTGAAGTGTATGAGGTTTCGTGTTTGTGTACCGTTGGTTATTTCGTTGTCGGGCATGTGGAATTTCGTGTTTTTGTACTGTCGGTTATGTGGTTTCGGTGATTGCGTTGTCGGTGTTTTGGTGTTTCGGTTATGTGAGGTAGAACCATATATATATATATATATATATATATATATATATATATATATATATATATATATATATATATATATATATATATATATATATATATATATATATATATATATATATATATATATATATATACACATACACACCAAGGAAGAAGTGCATTTCACAGTTATACTTCCGTAATGTATTCAGTGTACAAGTTGCTATCACTGCCTTTTTCTCTCTGATGATTTGTGTAGGTGGAACATCAGCCTGTAGTTACCATTATTTGCCACATGATGTAAAATCTCCTCCTAGTATGTATAGGTTCATAGGTAGGTACTAGGCTATTGGCCCTAGGGCCCATACAAGCCTAGCCAAAAAATGTACCCTGGCTTTCACCACCCAAGAAAATTATTTTCCTGTGCCCCTGTTGAGCAGGGCCACAGAAGTGATCCCCGGGGTGAATTTCCCATTTCCCATCCAATCATCAAGATTTTTCTTGAAGAGTGCTAATGAGGAGCTCTGTTTGACATAGACAGGTAGTCTGTTCCATGGTATGGGAAGTCTCTGGGACAGGAATCTATCCCTCCAGCATGTTCTGTTTATTGTGGTGACAAGGTTAAGGTCGCTAGAGTGTGTAGCTCGGAGGGATTGGGATTTCTTTAAGTGGAGCATGTCCAACAGCTCTGGGTTTGACATAGCTTTGTATATTAGGCAGAGATCGCCCCTGAGTAGGCGATATGCGATGGAGTAAAGCTATAGCTTTTTGAGACAGTCTGCATAGGGCATCTGTTTGAGGCCAGTAATTGTCTTTGTGAGGTATTTCTGTGGTCTTTCCAGTTGCTGTAGATGTCTTGTGAGGTACATACCAAAAGGGGCATTGTACTCTATAATGGGTCTAATGAGTGGTGAGTAGAGGGGAACAATGACCTCTTTTTTTCTGGATGAGAATCCTTTTGTGATGAGATGAGCCATGTAGAAGGATTTCCTGACCACTATGGCGATGTGATTATCAAAGGAGAGACTACTGTCCACCTGTGTCCCAAGGTCTCTTATCACATTTTCAGCATTAAGTAGACTACCAGCTATGTGGTAGTTCATGGGTACAGAGTTTTTACCAAAGGGGATGACAATACACTTTTTGGCATTGAGCTTCAGGCCATAACAGGTATATCCTCCAGTACCTACTTATGCCAGATTCATTGCTTTCTGAATGCCTATTTCTATCATCTTTGTGCTACAAAGTAACCTTTCTCTGATTTTACATTGCAGCACTTCAGTCTCTTTTAAGTTTCCTGCTAGTAATCTTGCCTCACATAGATATGTATTGTCCATTACAGTACCCACCACGTAATGGACACTTATGCAACAATTTCTCTCTGGTGATAAAGTAAGTAATTATCTCCAAAATGACTAAATGCTACTGCATGAATATACCACAGGCTATGTAAGGTCAATGTTAATAAGTGATTGCTACAGCTAGATGGAGAGATAAATACACAAATAGATTAATAAACAGACAGGCAGATCACTTTAACTTATTTTATATCCAAAAACCTATGTATTGTAGCCATCTACATTCCTCCAGGACATAACATCCCCACACTTGACAATTTCTTACATTGGAATCCCACTAACACTTCCTATGAAAGTATCATTCTACATGATGTTAACATAAACTGACTAAATCTTACATCAGTCACTCCTACTCACTCTATTAACCTTTATAACTTTACACAAATTATACAGTCCCCCTCAACATATGACAAAAACTACAACCAAGGATCCATTCTAGACTGAATCCTAGTGTCAGATCCTGGTAAATTCACACAAATTGGTATTCTTCCCAACACACTAAGTGACTACCTACCCTCATAGGCTATCAGAACAACTAAACATACCCCAACATACACTTGTACAAGACAATCCCTAACTTATCTAAATTTAAGCTAGAATCTTTTCTATATATACTAAAATCAGTTAAATGGGCTACATTGAAAACCCTTCCATTAGATGAAGCCGTTGATTATTTTAATACCATGTTCTTAGATATACTTAACAGGGTAGCTCCTACTCAGACTGAACGAACCAGAATCAGTCATGCCCCATGGTTATCTCGTTCTACCAAGCAACTAATGTTCCTTAGAAATAAAGCATGGAATGAATGGCAAAAAAATAGCACCTAAGACAACTTATTACTTTACTGACAACTTCGTAATAAGTTAAAAAGCTTATTACAACAAAAAGCAATTCTATACCTACTAGCAATCAAATTACTCTCAAACCCCAGAAAATTCTGGACAATAGTTAATAAACTTCTTAACCCAGACACAAAACAAAATCCTAGCCCCTTCCCATATAAACCTCCTGAACAAAATGCCACCATCTTTAACTCTCACTTCATTGACAGCATATCTAAGGTTCTATATTAGATCAGCGAACGCTTAAAAAAGCGAACACTGATTGATTGAACTTATGTAAGCGAAAGCTTAAAATATCGAAGCCACAGAAACCCGAATATTTTCCTAGGGAAAGAATTCAGTTGTCCATTTCTGTTGCTTCAGTATTTTCGGAGCTGTGGTGGAAAGTTACGGGTCAGGTCCAGGTAAGTGTGCGATTGTGTGGATGTGAGTGTTAGGGTGGGTTAGGTGAGTTAGTGTTAGGGCATGGGTTAGGTATGTGTGCGATTGTGTGGACGTGAGGGTTAGGGCGGGTTAGGTGAGTTAGTGTTAGGGCATGGGTTAGGTATGTGTGCGATTGTGTGGACGTGAGGGTTAGGGCGGGTTAGGTGAGTTAGGGTTAGGGAGTGGGTGAGGTGAGTGTGCG
Source organism: Protopterus annectens (assembly GCF_019279795.1). NCBI lineage: Eukaryota > Metazoa > Chordata > Ceratodontiformes > Protopteridae > Protopterus > Protopterus annectens. The sequence goes on from NC_056746.1 coordinate 761,113,247, forward strand.
ATAGTGATGGACCTTAGGGTTAGGGTATGGGTTAAGGTAAGTGGATAGCTAGTGGTGTGTGTATAGTTTAGTGTAGGGTTAGGTGTCAGATTTTAGGTGTATGTGTGTGGATTGCTGTTTGTTTGGTGTGCTTGTTTTGTGTGTATGTGTTTTGGAACAGCGATTTTTTTCCCTAGGAAAAAAAATCGCTGTTCTGACAGTTCGAGATTGTAAGCTTTCGCTTACATAAGTTCGATCAATCAGCATTCAACTTTTTAAGCATTCGCTGACCTAATATAGACCCATATCTAACTTAGTGCAGTCGTCTGCTAATTACACGCCTTCACTAAATAATGCTACTTTAGATGTCTCACAATATTCTCCCACTTCACTCTTACCTTTACATTACACTCAGTCCCTACCAACTACATCAAAATAACTTCTACAAAAACTCAGATTTGTAGTAATTCAGTTGATAATCTCCCAGCTGAGTACCTTAAGCTTGATGCAGAAGTCATTGCCTACCCAGTCAGTATTCTTATTAACAGGCCAGTTATTGAATTTCATGTCCCAAGGATCTGGAAAAAGTCCTATATTATCTCACTACATAAAGGAGGTAACTCCTCTGATTTATCTAACTACTACCCCATTTCTGTCTTATCAGATTTGTCTAAAATACTGGAAAAATGTATCCACATACAACTCATTAAATATCTTCTACATAACAACATCCCCCCACCCAACATAGTTTCAGACCTAATCACAGCACTGCAACCGCCTTAATATCATTCATGGACACCATAAATCATGCTTGAGATTCTGATCAACTTGCATCCACAGTATTTTTAGATCTTTCAAAAGCATTCAATACGGTTTCATGTAATACATTATTCTACCAACTTTCCTCACTTGGTTTCCCACCAATCTCCCTTGCATGGTTCAGAAGTTATCTCTCAGGCAGACAACAATAAGTAAAATAGCAAGGTTCACTTTCTCCCTTTCTACCAGTTACTGTAGGAGTACCCCAGAGCTCCAACCTTGGTCCTGTCTTGTTTAACATCTTCATAAACAACTTACATTCATCCACCCACCAAGCCTCTTTAATCTAATATGCCAATAATTCAACTGTTATCTGCACTGCTAATAACTTATCTGAACTTCAAAAAATGACTGAAGAAGCTTTCTCATCTATTGAACTCTGGCTTTATAACTGTCAACTGCTTCTCAGTCCTAACAAAACTAAATTCCTACTCTTTGTCCCAAAAAACCTGCAAGAATATAAAACAAATTTCAACATCAATTCCCTATACCCGCGGTGGTGGTGCTGCGGTAGCGTTGTCGCCTCACAGTAAAACGCTGTCCGGTTCGATTCTCAGCTAGAGTGTCTTCTGCGTGGAGACATGCGTGAATGGGCGTACCTTCGTTGAAGATTGTGCGTCAGGCCTGGCAAGCCGGTATGTAAAAATCAAATGCCAATCATTAGCGGACCGGAGTTCCACTGTGGCAACCCCTAACCGGGAAAAGCCAAAAGACACAAACAAACAAACATCCATTCCCTAAATAACAGACTGATTGAAAGTGTTCCATACACCAAGCTGCTAGGTATAATTACTGATGATAACATAAAATTCAACCTCCATGTACAAAATAGCATAAAAAACATTAGATATTAGGTATGCTGATATTAGGTATGCTGTACAGACATTCACCTTTTCTTAACCAGTCGACTAGAATCAGTCTTGCTAATACCTACCTATTACCTTCCCTCTTGTATGTTGCCAACATCTTTACTAATCTTCAGCCCTCTCTCCTAACAAAATTTGAAACTTGCTGTAATAAAATTTCGAAATTTGCCACAAACTCTTCATATTCCACTCATCACTGCATTGCACTTTCATCATTAAAATGGCTGGAGCTTCCACAATGACTCACCTACTTACAACTCTTAACAGCCAACAGCATTATCTATAACCTACTGCCTGTCCTATGCTAACATTTGTTCTTTCTATCTATCTCTGTAATTAATCTCTAAGTTCCAAAGACTAACAACTTCTTTCTGTACACAAGCCCAATAAAACTGCTGGAAAATCCCTGTATTCCTATTCCACTGCCAAGCTTGGAACAAACTTCCCACAAACCTTAGATCAAACATCAACTTCCTCTCATTTAAAATTACTCTAAAGGAATACTTAAGCAAAGCATGGATCTGTTCCTGCTCTAACCCTGCTTGACACGATATCCTTTTCTAACTACCCCAAACTACCTTTTCACAATATCTAATTCTCCTTCCCTTTTTCCCTTCTTCTCCCCCTTATCACCTTTTAATTCTCCATCTACTGTATATAATTGGCTTAAATTTTGCTCTGTAATATCCATACCCCACTACCTTAGCACCCCAACTACTTTCTTTCCTCACTCTAGCTCGTTCCTTTATATTCTTATATTTCCCTCATTCCTTACCCACTTAACCCACTTGCTTTATATCCCTTTCTCATCCCTTACACTGTTTTCTTCTCTTGTGATTCACTGATTGTCACTACTATCAAAATATAACTAGCGGATGGCGCAGTGGTGCAGCGGTAGCGTTGTCACCTCACAGCAAAGGGTTCTCCGGTTCAATTCTCAGCTGGGGTGCCTTCTGTGTGAAGTCTGCATGTCCTCCCTGCATTTGTGTGGGTTTTCTCTGAGTGCTCCGGTTTCCTCTCACGTTACAAAGACATGCACCTGGAGCCTTTCTTCCCGGGCCTCCGCTGAAAATTGGTTTCATTCCAAGTCAGATTTCCCGGTTAACAAATGTTAAATAAATAGTGTCTAATTTTCTCTCTATAATAATGTATTACATTTATTATAATAGTTTCTGCTTGTAACTTAATATTTTCTTCTGTTCTTCACATGCTTTATTATATACTTTTATTGTCTTTATTGTCTTAACTCCTGTATTAATATTTCTTTTTATGTGTATTCTGAGCTTTTCTCCCCAGGCCCCTGCTGAAAATGGATCTCCCTGGATCCAATCAGACTTTCCCAGTAATCAGATGTCAAATGAATAAATAAATACATTTGTTATCCATTTAGGCTCATGAAGACCAAGTGACTTTTTATCATGGTGATATAGGATCCAGGAGGATTGCCTGGTTAGGAGATCTGCCAAAATGTAGACTGTGTGTATGTACCGATAGATAGTCAAATACAGGACGTCAGGATAGAGTTAATGAAATGCTCATGTCCCTTTACCTCTTTGCAGCCCACTTTGCTTTACTACCATGTTAAGTAATTCATATCTATGTCAGAGCTGATTGCAGCTGAACCAGTAGTGAGTACTTTGTTGTATTAATTGCTGTCTAACTGCTTACAGCATTGCACATGTCCTGCACTGGTATTAAAGCTGTAGTGCTTGACTGAATTTATTTCATCACTGTACAATACGCACAAATGGATTTATTTCATCACTGTATATTATTCAGCAATGGTGATTTAGCATGGGCCTTCACTGTAAAGCAGTTTAGGTCTCAGTGCAACAACATATGCAGTAAATAAGTAATGTCTGATTCATCTTCATGAGAGACAGTGACTTTGTATGCCCTCGGCATCCACTTCTCCAGCTTTAGTTCAACATGTCCCTGACAAGGACACTTGCCACAGTAAGCAGCAGGTTGTTCCTTATACCAACAGCTATAGTGGGGAATATGAATATGCAGACATCAAGCTGATATATTTAACTGTTTGGCATAGTCTCCTCTTCAAATCAGATCCAACCCCCCCCCCCCTCCGTGAAGTACCTGAGGTTCTTCCAGAAGTTTTCTATAGTTATAACTATATGCATTTTCCACATTTCTTGCCTTTTCATCTGGTCCTTCACCTTACATTCTTTTGTTTTTTTTACACATTCAGTTGCTGCCTGATTTTTATCTACTTCTGGTTTGATTTCCATTTCTGCTTGATGCCGATATGCTTCGGCAAAATTAAGCAGAGAAGTCATATTAGATTTATTCTCCTCATGTTTCAAAACTTTCACTATGTTTGGGTCTTGTAAGGTCAGCAGATATGTGTGCAGTCCCACGATTGTAGATCTACACATGTAATCAATTTCAAGGAGGCCCATCCCTCCTTCGGAACAGGGAACATATAATCTTGGTATGCACTGATTTTTATAAATCATTTGGTGAGCATGAAGCATCCTTCTTGTTTTCCTGTCTAGTCTATTCAACACGTTTTGGGACCAGTCAGTCACTCCAAAACTGTAAGTTAGGACAGGAAGAACATATTGGTTTATAGCCTGAATTTTGTTCCGAGATGTCAACGCTGTTTTCAGGATAAATTTAAGTCTTCTAAAGAATTCCTTACTAAGTTTTATTCATATTTGTTTATATTTTATTGTTGATCCTTCCTCAATTCTCAATTATTTATGCACTCCCTCTTGGTCAAATCTTTTATATCACATTCTTGTCCCAAACTGATGTTTTTCTGATGTTACAGCTCTCCTACTTTGAAGGTTGCTTTAGCACATTTATCAAGACCAAATGACATTCTTACTTCTTCTGAAAACGTTTTGACAACTTGCAGTTGTGCTTTCAGTTCCTCATCTGATGAGCTGTACAGTTTTAAAATCATCAACAAAGAGAAGATGAGAAGTCTTTACACTTTGTTGTTTCCTAGGGGCCAAATTATAGCCATGGCCTAAGCTGTTAAGTAGACAGCTTAATGGGTTAAGGGCAAGACAGAATAGCAGTGGTGACAGTCACCCTGGAATATCCCACTTTGAATTTTTATCCCTGGGATAATAATTTTCCTTTATCATGGCTTAATTGCAAAGTGGTCTGCCACTGTTTCATGGTCACTGTAATGTAGTCGATCAGTGTAGAGTTTATCTTATACATTTTTAAGCACTCTTTTATCCATGAATGTGGGATACAATCAAATGCTTTTTTGAAGTCAATTCATGCCATATTTAGATTCTTCCCCTTTCTACAGCTCTTCACTATGACTTTATTTAACAAAAAATGATCTTTTGTTCAATTCTTCCCCTTTCTACAGCTCTTCACTATGACTTTATTTAACAAAAAATGATCTTTTGTTCCATATGACTTTCTTTTATTGCCCTTTTGTTCTATTGCCATAATTGAGTTTTTTTCTAAAAAACTATAAACTCTGTTGTCATCATTTCCAGTGTATAGTTTATACATTGATGGAAGGCAAGTTCTTAGTCTATAATTTTTAGGGAGGATTGTAGGGTTACTCTTAAGTAGGAGCATTGTTTTTCCTGTTACAAGCCAGGGTGGTGTCTGTTCAGGGTGCTTATATACATAGTTCTTACTCATGGCTAAATCTTCTTGCAAAGATGTTAATACTTTTTAACCAGAAGTTAGGTACTGCATCTGGGCTTGGGGGTTTCTAATTAGAGGCTTTTCTTAACTTTGTTTCAGTCTCTCTGACTGTTACTTCATCCCATTTCATATCCTGTACCTTTAAACTTCTTATTCTTTCTTTTACTACTTCTATCCATTTAGCATCGTTGTTATATACCACAGGATCTAAATACTTCTCCAAAATATATCTATTTCTTCCCTTTTTTGGTGGTCTTTCATTTCCTTTTACCTTGTTTCCCAATTCTCTATACAACATTTTTGGGTTATCAATAAATTTCTTATTTTGTACTTTTCCTTTATCTGAGTATCTTCTAAGTTTTTCTGACTGTACTGAGATTTTCAGTTTGTTATTTGTGATAGTGCATGATAGATCATGATCTGTTTTAATACTGCTCATTGCTTTTATCACATCTATCTTTCTAAGTATTGTTGTTGATCTGTTTCCTCATCTATACTCTTCTAACAGTGACACTTCTTGTCTTAATTGATTTATAGTTTTTTTAATACTTCCATGATGGTATTCAATTTCTCCGCTTCCTTTCCCTCACTACCCCATGTTCTTGTGGTAGAATTTTATCAGTTATTAATTTAGCTGCACAGTAATATATCCTGTTTACTTCTGTTATACCACATGGATCTCTATCTTCTTCTTCTTCTTTTGACGGCTCCCGTTAGGGGTCGGCACAGTGGATCATCTGTCTCCATTTCTTCCTGTCCTCTGCATCTTGCTGTGTCACACCAACCACCTGCATGTCCCCACTCACCACATCTGTAAACCTTATCTTAGGCCTTCCTCTTTTCCTTTTACCTGGCAGCTTCATGCTTAGCATCTTTTTCCAAATATACTCAGCATCCCTCCTCAGCACATGTTCAAAGCAATGTAATCGTGCCTCTCTGGCTTTGTCTCCAAACCTTCCAACCTGGGCTGACCCTCTAATATACTTATTCCTAATCCTGTCCACCCTCATCACACCCAGTGCAAATCTTAACATCTTTAACTCTGCCACGTCCAGCTCTGACTCCTGCCTTTTTGTCAGTGCCACTGTCTCCAACCCATATAACATAGCTGGTCTCACTACCCTCTTGTAGACCTTCCCTTTTACTCTTACTGGTGTTCGTCTGTTACAAATCACTCCTGACACCCTTCTCCACCCACTCCATCCTGCCTGTACTCTCTTCTTCACCTCTCTTCCACACTCACCATTACTCTGAACTGTTGATCCCAACTATTTAAACTCATCCACCTTCGCCACCTCTACTCCTTGCATCCTCACCATTCCTCTATCCTCCCTCTCATTCACACACATATATTCTGTCTTAGTCCGGCTGACCTTCATTCCTCTTCTCTCTAGAGCATATCTCCACCTCTGTAGCGTCTCCTCCACCTGTTCCCTACTCTCACAACAGATCACAATGTCATCTGCAAACATCATAGTCCACAGGGACTCCTGTCTGATCTCATCTGTCAACCTGTCCATCACCACTGCAAATAAGAAAGGGCTCAGAGCTGATCCTTGATGTAATCCCACCTCCACCTTAAACACATCCGTTACTCCCATTGCAGATCTCAGCACTGTCACACTACCCTTGTACATATCCTGTACCATTCTTACATACTTCTCTGACACTCCCGACTTCCTCATACAATACCATAACTCCTCTCTAGGCACCCTGTTATATGCTTTCTCCAAGTCCACAAAGACACAATGCAACTCCTTTTGACCTTCTCTGTACTTCTCCATCAACACTCTCAGAGCAAACATCGCATCTGTAGTGCTCTTTCCTGGCATGAAACCATACTGCTGATCACTAATCATCACCTCCCTTCTTAACCTAGCTTTCACTACTCTTTCCCATAAGTTCATGTTGTGACTGATGCATTTAATCCCTCTGTAACTACATCTCAGCACATCACATGGAACTCTATGGACAGACCTAAATACTATGCTCATTTTTTATCAAACCTCTGACTTTTGGGGTTTTATTGACTTTCTGCAGTCTGTTTCTTTCATTATTATTAATATGTCTGTCTGTCTCTATTAAATCAAGCAACTCTTCGCTTAGCTCATTTTCTTCCAAACTGAGGGCACATCATTTTTTGTTTTCCATTTCCTGCAGGCATTCTATAGAAAGTTCTATAGCATCTTCAAGTGGCACATTCTCTTCAATTTCATCCCGTGCCATCCTTTGCTCTGTCATATGGGAACTCATTTGCCTATCACTTTTCAAAATTGACTGCGTCAGAGTTTCCACAGTTTCCTGTTCCTTCCCTTGCTGTCCAGCTTCAAGTGAACATTTATAGTGGTTTTCTGTGGAAGGCTCCAAAATATCTTCATATGGCACCTTACCAGTTGCTCCCCATTGCACTGTTTCATCTTAATTTGGATGTCCATTGCTCTACCCTGTTGTG